>NC_058086.1:137845977-138032189 GCF_014858855.1 Bufo gargarizans
TCAGGTGACTACCTCTTGAAGCTCATCAAGAGAATGCCTAGAGTGTGCAAAGCAGTAATCAAAGCAAAAGGTGGCTACTTTGAAGAACCTAGGATATTACATATTTTCAGTTGTATCACACATTTTTGTTATGTATATAATTCCACATGAGTTAATTCATAGTTTTGATGCCTTCAGTGTGAATCTACAATTTTCATAGTCATGAAAATAAAGAAAACTCTTTGAATGAGAAGGTGTGTCCAAACTTTTGGTCTGTACTGTATATATATATATTATACCTATGAATATATGAATAGACATCACACACCAGATGTGTCTTAAGGATATAAATTCTTACATTGCCATGGCTTAGCCATGAAACAAACATTGTTCCCTTCAGACAGACTATACTCCCTATAGATAAACCCATATCTTTTAGCAATAACTTTTAAAACACAATGTGCTTTATATTCACTATAACTCTTATACAAACTGAACTTGCCATGAAATCATTTTCGCCTCATCAGCCACATAACAGAACTTTGGTTGAAGCTGATTTCATTCTTAAATGCAATGAGCATTCATTTTGGCTATAATATCATTAGATAATACTGTACACTCATATAAAATGCACAACAAATCCCTCTTCATTACAATATATTCCATGCGATAAATGTGAATGTATTGGAATGTCCAAAAGGCTTTTCACATGGAATCCTCTAAGGATTGGGTGCGTGAATCTTGCTTGTACTGTTTCAGCCATAACTTGGCCAAAGATTTTTTGAAGAATCTTATCCAACGCACCACTTGGATGGTTAACAAGCTTAACCATCCCAGGATGATGACAAATAATACACCCCATATGTTATCTCCCCACCATGTCCAAATGGAGGTATACGATATATCTTTGTCCACTGGTGAATACCGTAACATGTCCATGGTGATGTTGTTGTTCCTGATGCGGACTGTATGGCTAGATTTGTTATCTAGCAGAAATTTCAGGTCTGGATTTATGGCTATCTCTTGATTTTGGAAGGCATCAATACTTTCCACTTCCCCCTCAGTTTCTATATCAACAGGATATAGGGTATGATTCCCAATCATAATCCTGGAATTACGGGGTACTTTTATAATGGATGCACGGCAGGGCGATAACTTTCACATCATGTGGTCATTTAAAAGACAGACATGTCTGGCAATTGGGTGCTAACCAGCCACTTATCTATTCTCAAAACTGCGTTCACCACGTTTCCTTCTTCGATCTTTGACAGGGTCAACTGGTACTTTTATGATCCATGTTTCTCGTATTCGAGACCACACAATGTGTTGGTCACATCATAATTGAAAGGATCTCCTTCGCACTGTTAGTTATCCCGGAACGTTTTAGAATTATCCAGAATTGGGATAGACAACCAATCCGACTTCCAGGGTTGGTAGGCTACAATGTCAGAATCCTAATATGAATATTGTCTTTCCAGGTGCCTATGTTGTGAATTGTTTTCATCTGGAATACTTTATTCATAGTGACAACGGGAATCAATAGTTGAATTTTTTTCCCCATCTTTATGGGATCAATATATAACGGTATAGCAATCTCCATGTTGAATGCTAGGTTCAGTAGGATATCCTCTACTTTTTCTCCACTGACATTTTGTAGCATTCTGCAGATGATATCGTATGAGATGAAGTAGAGGGGAATGTGTCCTTCCCTCAGATATTGCATCCCACTTTGCACTTCGTTGTGATAAACTTAACTCTGGAAGTCAATACGTTCCTTTAGGGATATAAGTTCTCATTTAAACTGTTCATTATTTTTATAAAGATTTATTGAATGGGTCAATAATTCTGAATGTAAGTTCATGGTAATGACAGTATCTTGTACAACGGTATATGAATCTGATAAATGTTACTTTTGATTCTCCATCTCTGCATGAATGTTTAATAGGTTCCTTTTCAATGAACCAATTTCGAGTTCCAATGTCTTTATAGAGATGGAATTGGCAACTGTTACACCGGTAGCAATAACAGCGCCCACTACGCCAAAGATTATGGCGGCTACGATTGCAGAAATGAATCGTTTTGGTCTTTGGTTTGTAGAAAATTGTTCTCTGGTCAGGATCTTTCTCGACTGTTCCAGGATCTGCGTAATCTGTTCTTGGGAAAATCTGATGTGCATCTAATACCAGAATTGAATCTCCGGCGACAGGATCTCGGACACGTTGAATTGTCTCTCGAAGAAGATGTGTGGATCCAGGCTGATGTAGATCTTCTGGGATAGAATCCTCTTGTTCGTCAGTATGAACCCTGCGGTGTCCTGCAGCATGATTCCGGATGAAGAACCTGGCACAGCAATCGGCTCGGTGTGGAACTCCTTCCCTAAGATTAGGATGATGTAAACCAGGCATGCTCAACCTGTGGCCCTCCAGCTGTTGTAAAAAAAGGTGATTTCCCCCTACCAGAGAAAGTCAATACATCCTCGTCCAAGGTTGCTTTTTCGATTCTGTCCCTCTGCATGGTAATGTTATGAGCGGCATCGTTGAAAGCTTCCTCGGGCTTACCATTTTGCAGGATCGTGACATCCGGCGTTTGACTGTTCCTAAAATGAACTTCAACAGAGTTAGGCCTCTCTTCAATCACATGACAACTACGTTGGGTTTGTGCATTGCCAGAGTATTCATAGGCAATGGGTGCCTTCACCTGAGTCCAAACTGTTTCATTAATAAAGTCTATTATGGAACTCAACCTTTTCAGAAGGTCAATTCCTGAGATCAGCCGATCATATGGAAGATCCACAATCAGTGTGGGGTGTCTAATTGTCTTGTTGCCAATTTTAAATTTCAACCATACTGTACCTTTTACCTGCAAAGGGTCTCCACCTACACTTATCAAAGAACCATCAAAGAATTTTAATCTTGGCCTCTTTGTTGTCAAATCCAGAACCTGTTGGAAATAACTATATGATAAGATAGTGGCCTGTGATCCTGTATCAATCAAACCCTTGATTGGCCCGATATGCTCATCTTGAAGATAAGAATCCATAAAATATCGGCCTTCAACCTTAAATAAATCACATAGGAAGTTAGGGTGTTTATTCATTTCATGCTTTCTGAGAGAGTGACCTCTCTGCAGCGTTGTGACCTCTGGTGAATCCTTGACATTCCTGTTGCACGGAGAAGGAGTAGTAGCCCCCACCTTTGGGGAAAATTGGACTATGTTCACAGCCTGAAGTTGATACAATAGGATCACTTGTTGGAGAAGACACAGGATTGCAGGGATCGACATGATTAACCTGCAAGATAGATAACATATTAGACACCTCCTCCCTGGCCACAATTTTATCGTCAGGAATGCTGCAAGGCAAAATAGGATAAGAAATCAATTTAGATTCTTCCTGAACCACCTTGATAACCTTATGTTGGCTTGGGCTATGACCCTGCCCTATTTGCTTTATGGGGCAGAGCTGGGACCTAGAGTTGCCTCTAAAAAAGGTTCAGGTTTGTTTCCTGGGGACATACTTATGATGTCACTCAGCTTGGCCACTTGTTCTGCCAACTGATGAAACCGATCGTTTGATTTGCGCACATTTTATTGGTGGGTGACCTACTCCTAGGTGAATTAGAGAGTTCAGGCATACCTTCCCTCTGTTGTCTGGGCCTGTTATTCCAGCACCTATATCCCAGGGGACCCCTATTGTAATAGGAACGGTAGTTACATCTCCCAGCACCAGAATTATCCCCTTCTTACCCACTGAGGTTTTGGGGTTTTATATGTTTGGGTCCTACCTGTTTTCACTGGGCTTGTTGGACAGGTCCTGTAGATTTAAGGTACTTACATGGCTGTGTTTCAAATTCCAAGCTAGGGTTTACCTTAGCTTCAGCTACATTTTGCTCTGTGGATCTTTTGGACCTCCTCTCACTTGTAGCATGGCACTCACTGATATTATACAGTGAGGTGGCAGCCATCACCAATCTTTCCCAGCTTCAATATCAAGATGTCTAGCTAGGCTAAGTTTGAGCTGGCATATCATAAAACAACTGCTTAAACTCTTCAGATTTCCAATTTGGGGATCTATATGCTAACCCATAGGCTTTTTTAAGGATGGAGAGGAATTCACGGGGACTTTTATTGGGCCTTCATGTGAGTTTATAAATCTCACATTTTGCAGCAGTAATGGTATGGTAAGGTCCGAATTCCAGTTTAATTTCATGCAAGACATCTTGTCAATCTTGAATTCCTCTATCCCTAAAGGAAGTAAAATAGTGACGGTACTTATCTTCAAATGCTCATGGTAGGAAAGAATCTGATTCTGTCAACATCAGAGTACAACTTTAAAGAATCCATAGTGGACTCATACAGTTCTAAGTGGTTTGCTATTTGAGAAAAACCTTTCTTAGAGAACTTGGGCACAGTGGCATTCAGAAACTTAATTATGCTTGAGGAACTCTGATCCTTTTCTCAATACTGAGGATTTTTCCTCCTGCAGACCACTTCAGCATATGATGGTCACCTGGGACCCTGATCCCCCTTATGGGCAAACTCATGCCTGCATGGTAGCGAATACGACACACGTTTTCCCACATCACTGTCAGAATCACATGCACTTTGATCACTTCTATGAGACACATATGGCACAGGGGATTTAACCCTTACATCTCTCTGCAGGGGAATATGTGGAGAGACACTTCTTGGGGCTTCTGTGTTGCTGGCGCCTAGTGAGGCGGTTACAGTTTGGCATGCCCGACTTAATTGGGTCAACGCCTCCTGTGTAATCATGCCATCACCTTTGGGTGGCTTAGGGTCTGGGATGGAGTCTACTTTAAGAGCATGTGATGACATGTCTGGATGTTGGGGCGTAAGATTTGGGGGTCTGGAGATCCCACAGTATTATACAGATCTCTATCAGCATTAACTATATTAAGGCTTGATTTGCCTGTCTGCTGAATTTTGTAATGACGGAGGTGCAACTCCTCCATGGTCACTTTTTGCCTTTTGATATGCATCATGGCTATGATCAAGTTTGTACTCTAAGTCCTTGATCGTTGCCTCTGCGGATTTTAGTTCTGTTTCTATCTGGAATACATAAGTTTTCATTCCCATCATAGACTCATATCTATCTTGTGCAAGAGTACTGACCGCTAACAATGCATACAAAACAGGTGGCAATATGCATGAGAGCTGTTGGTCCTTCTTGTTATTATCTTGTTACACATCAATATATGTCAGATATTTTTTCGACTGTGCAACATGGCGTCCATACATCCCCGCGTTCTTCCTTGGGTCCCGTCTGTATCTCACTCATCCATGTAGTCACTGCCTTATCCAATTTAAGCCATGAATGTATATATTCAACAATGTTATGGATCAGCTGCTCCGGGTTAGATGGACTATCTGCTGTAGCATGGACAATACCCGGGTCACTGCCTGTTGCACTCATCTTTCTGATCAATAATCAATAGTTAATACACAGATGTCAGCAACAATCTGGCTAGCCAAGAAGAAATATGGGACCCTTGACTATTTGCACAATCAATTAAAGAATTATCTTGTTCTTGCTGGGGCCTCCATGTATGTCGAATACCTTCTATATAAAAAGAATCTTCATAGAAAAGAGAGGATCAAAAAATAAAATAAAAATTATATGATCCTCCAGGTGGACATGATTGCCTCTAAGTTCTTTTATCGAGTATCTTAATTTAATTTGTGCAAGCAGTGAAACAAAGGGACAATTGTCTATGCAAAAATATATATGTAATTTATTATACACAATGCAAACCAAGAATATAAAATCAATACAATTGCAAGGACAAGTAATGAATCTGTAAAATAATAACCCAAAATATGCACCACGTGGTGCTAACACACCATTATCTCACCAGCAGAGTACAACTTAAAGTTACTATAAGTTAGATAAAATGTCAATGCTATATTTTTAACAAGCAGACCGATGATTTATATACCAGGAAAAACATAGGATCTTCTGTTTACAGGCTATAACATGACATGGATTATACAGTAAGAATAAATGTTATCCCTTGACTCTGTTTCCCAATGACCAATCAAAAATCTATGATATTAATATGACAAAATATCCAGCTCAGCAATCAGACTACGGAATATAACGTCCCAAGTGTTTAGTCCTCTTTTCAAATAATGTCAGATCTTCCATTAGCAATATGCATCTTTGCTAAGAGAATAATCAGCATTATGGAGGCACCTAACACTATATATTCCCACAGTATGGGGACTTTTGGCTATATACCGAGAGAAATATTTTATTAATATCACGAACAAAAAGCACAGTATATGTTACTGGGTCAAAGATAGATAGAGTTTCAGATGGGACCAGTTCTCAAGAACTTTCCTAGTAGTCAAAATATAATCCAAGTTTCTTTTGGTATATCTTTCTTGTGGTCAGTTTCCTTTGTGAGTTTTTCTTTTTGGTGTGAGACCCCTGATGCTCTGCACATGAGTAATTATTCCCCACATTATCTAAGAATCATCCCCTTCTAGATTAGGGATTTCCAATCAGGTAGGGTGGGTGCGTTTGTATGCTAATAACACAATGATGTCATATTAATCCTTGACATGGAATAATAAAAATTGTAAAATAATATAATATTGTCCATCTGCCTCCAGATGGCACTGTTGTAACTTTGAAGTGAAAACTTATATAATGTGGCTTTATTTTATTACGTGCCCTTTAACCTTTCTCAACGTATATCAAAGAGGAGGGATACTTCTCTAACACTCTGAAGTAATCTTTCCAGACTTACTGGTACCATCATGATTTTTCCAGACTCTCGAATCTATGGATTTGATAAGAAATACAATGGGTCTTACACTTGCACAGTGGGTTTGTATATCTAACTGTCCAAGCTATTGAGTAACAATGCCTGGAATACCAATAGCTTTTCTGAGAAACTTCCATTAGCAGAAAAGCTTAGTGCTTTCTATACCTCCTGAGACCATATCCACTCAGCGAGATACATACAGCATAAAGTATACCTTACTATTTGGTATAATATATATCAATATTGCATATTATGCATGAATTATTCATATGTAAATACTAAAAAGCTAAATAAATGCACACGTGAATATATAGATACTTATGAATATATGAATAGACATCACATACCAGAAGTGTCTTAAGGATATAAATTCTTATCTTGCCATGGTTTAGCCATGAAACAAACATTGTTCCCTTCAGACAGACATGTCTGGAGAAGCCAGTATACTCCCTATAGATAAACCCATATCTTTTAGCAATAACTTTTAAAATACAGGGTGGGCCATGTATATGGATACACCTTAATAAAATGGGAATGGTTGGTGATATTAACTTCTTGTTTGTGGCACATTAGTATATGTGAGGGGGGAAACTTTTCAAGATGGGTGGTGACCATGGCAGCCATTTTGAAGTCGGCCATTTTGAATCCAACTTTTGTTTTTTCAATAGGAAGAGGGTCATGTGACATATCAAACTTATTGGGAATTTCACAAGAAAAACAATAGTGTGCTTGGTTTTAACGCAACTTTATTCTTTCATGAGTTTTTTTACAAGGTTCTGACCACTTATAAAATGTGTTCAATGTGCTGCCCATTGTGTTGGATTGTCAATGCAACCCTCTTCTCCCACTCTTCACACACTGATAGCAACACCGCAGGAGAAATGCTAGCACAGGCTTCCAGTATCCGTAGTTTCAGGTGCTGCACATCTCGTATCTTTACAGCATAGACAATTGTCTTCAGATGACCCCAAAGATAAAAGTCTAAGAGGGTCCGATCGGGAGACCTTGGGGGCCATTCAACTGGCCCACGACGACCAATCCACTTTCCAGGAAACTGTTCATCTAGGAATGTTCGGACCTGACACCCATAATGTGGTGGTGCACCATCTTGCTGGAAAAACTCAGGGAACGTGCCAGCTTCATTGCATAAAGAGGGAAGCACATCATCAGTGTGTGAAGAGTGGGAGAAGAGGGTTGCATTGACAATCCAACACAATGGGCAGCACATTATAAGGTCAGAAACTTGTAAAAAAACTCATGAAATAATAAAGTTGCGTTAAAACCAAGCACACTATTGTTTTTCCTTCTTCCTATTGAAAAAACAAAAGTTGGATTCAAAATGTCCGACTTCAAAATGGCCGCCATGGTCACCACCCATCTTGAAAAGTTTCCCCCCTCACATATACTAATGTGCCACAAACAAGAAGTTAATATCACCAACCATTCCCATTTTATTAAGGTGTATCCATATAAATGGCCCACCCTGTACAATCTCCTTTATATTCACTATAACTCTTATACAAACTTAACCTTAACATGAAATCATTTTGGCCTCTTCAGCCGCATAACAGAACTTTGGTTCAAGCTGATTTCATTCTTAAATGCAATGAGCATTCATTTTGGCTATAATATCTTTAGATAATACTGTACACTCAGCTGGGAAGGAGTTATTTAATGTTTTTCATAAAAATAAAATAAAAAGTAAAAAAAAAATACATGATAACTAACTTAAAAAAATATAGTTATTTATTTTAGCTATATTTAGTAAAGTGGGATTTTTTTAGCGTAAAATGTACAAACGCATACATATTTTTTCATTTATAAAAAAGGAAAAAAAGGCAAAAGCTTAAAATGTTAATATTTCCCCAATATGAATACCTTAGGGGGTCAACATAAAAAGTGATGTTGAAGGATTTTCTAATATTTTGGTGCTGCACAACATCTGTACTGACAATATGGTGCCATAGAACCAGCAATAGAAAAATTGGCTGCGAGAATCCTAAATGTGCTCCAGCCTTTCTAAATCTCGCTGTGGGCCCAGCCAGTAGATAGATTACACCACTAGTGTCCATTTTCACAGTACAAACATACAATAATGGTTTTAGAAATGTTTTGTTTTCAAGTCCTTGGTAACAGAAAACAATTGATTAGAAATGATAAATACACATTTTTCCATAATTTTCACAGTCTTCTTAAATATTTAAGAAAGAATTCTGGTAATCAAATCGGTAAACAAGATATTTGTTAACACTGTAAGGGATCACTCTCTCAGGCAGGGCAGTAATAACAGACCACAGTGATTTTTTTTGTCCAAAGAGTGCTTTATTATGTTTTTTTTTAGCATATACAGGTGAACCCTCCCCAGTTATATCGTCACTAGGAAAGGTGAGACTTCAGCACCAGCATAACAAAACAACCAGAATAAATACCTGCTCATCCAGGCACTGGCTAATACACAGCATTTCTAGCTCACCTTTACAGTTCACAATAGGAGAGAGATCTGGCTTCACACAGTCTCATCGTCTGTTATTACCCAATCTCCAACCTTGCAGGTTAGCTTCTCCAAGCTCAGACTGACAGCCTGGGATGTGCTTTATTTCCCACTAACAATCCCAGCTGGGACTACACCTGGGGATCCCTCATACTAGGGGAAAACATGCCCTAGAATGGGCTGGACTGGGAGGTCCCACTACAAAACCTACCTTCCCAGTCCAAATAAAATCCAGTCCTTGAACTTTAACAAAAGTAGCCCCAGCAAATACATTTCCTGAAGCCTGTGCCATTTTTCTGGATTGTACTTACCTCACTCAGGTGAGGTACCTGGGTGAGACATACACCCCTTCCCCAACTTTACCATATACTTTACCACAACTGTCAACCAGGCATTTACCCATTACAATGTAGGTCAGTGTTACTCTGACATCATTTGCTATTGCTGTCATTGCGTTCAAGATATTAATCACTTTATTGCCAGGGTATTTTACATGTTTGCATTTTATTTTTATTTTTTTACTTTTTATTCTTTTTCCAATTACATAACTGCATTTATGCTAGTTTTTTGCGGGATAGGTTAAACTTTGTAGTGGCATCATTTAATATAGCATGGATCTGTGTGAGGCTCAATTATTGCAGAATGGTCTATACTTTTCTTTGGAGTGTGTATGATATTTGATCACTTTTAATTACATTTTTTAAGGGAGGTGAAGGAATGTATATAAAAATGGCTAATTTTTTCTGTTATGTGGTTTGCCATTTGGGATTAGTATTTTTATATTTCAATTGTATGGGTGTTTTTGGATGAAGCAATGCCTATGATTTTTTTATTGTTTATTTATTTTTAGCTTAATTTCGGGGTGAGCAGGGTCATTGGATTTTTTATATTTTTTATTTTCTTATATTTTTGAAAACGTTTTATTTTACTTTATTTAGGCCCCCAAACCACAAACAATCATCAGATTGCCACTTCTATTTAGCAATTTAATTTAAATAATTGCTAAACAAAAAAATTAAGTATATTCCAAAGTAGTGCTGCCGTCTGCAGACCTGCATTCTAATATATGTGAAAGGCATCAGAGCCTCTAGCTGGCTCTGGTCTTTCATAAGGAATGAATGGCCCCCCCAAATCACCACATGGTGGAGCAGTAACAGGCCTGGAAGTGCAGGCCTTAGATGCCATGGTCTCATTAGACCACAACATCTGAGTGGTAAAGTCTCTGCAATTGGCGTTATGGCCGATTGAAGACATTAGCCATGAGTTTTTGCTGTGTGAAACAGGAGGCACCTTGTGGCTATGGCCAGAGCAGAGCAGGTACTATCTTTAAAGCCTCTACTGCCAACATATATAGTTGTACAGAAAGTTGTACAAGAAAATAGTTATAGGAGATGGGGGAGACAGAGCAAATATTTGTAACAAAAACATAAAACGAGAGAACAATGCGTCCTAGGAGAACACAGAGTATCATATATCAATTTTCAGGCATATTTGACCGCTTATTATTCAGATAAAATCAATTTAGCTATAAATAAAATAAAAATAAATAAAAAATAGACATGCAACAAATTTCAAGAAGTTTGTTCATCTCTATCGGAAAACCTCGAATTTATATTTGCACAAAATATGGATGAAACTACTACTATACTGTAAGTATTGATTCTCTACAATTATCATAAAAAAAAGTAATACAAAAAATAAATACGTTTGCAGCAGACTTAAATTGGTTGACCATACTAAGAGGGGATGTCTCCTTTGCAGTGGTGGTGCAGTGTAATTACATTTGAATGGTACAGAGTAGAGATGAGCATATTTATGAAAAGTTTGATTCAGCTGATTGGACACATTTTACAAAAAAGTTAGCTTTGTGACGAATAATTTTGTCACTAAGCGCATTTTATTATAAGTAGCAGGTGCAATGACAGGGAGCAGCGATAGCGCCTACCGTCACTGTACCTCTCAGATGCCTCGTTCATACATGATCGCGGCATCTGAGTGTAAAAACTGTGTAAAATTAACATTAAAAAAATTAAATCATATTTACCGCCTCCATTTGCTTGCGACGGGCCGGCCGCTGCTTTCTCGCTGATCTGTTGTGAAATCTCGCGTGGCGCGAGATTACATCATCATGCCGGCTGGCATTGTGACGTCATACTTCACCACGCATGGGATTTCGACCGAGATCTTCAATCAAGATGGAGGCTGGCTGTCTGTCGCGAGAAAATGGAGGAAATAAGTATGATTTTTTTAGTTTTTTACACTATTTCAGGTTAAGTAGATTTGCCGGCTTCGAGGCGAATCGAATTTATCATGAAATTCGGATCGAATTCCATTTTGTGGGATTCGATTCACTCATCTCTAGTACAGAGCAGTTTTAATTACACTGCACCACCACTACAAAGGAAGCAATGCTTAGGTAAATCTTGAACAGGAATGATGAGGAAGCAGCACTTGCATAAATGCCGTAAGTCCTTCAAACAGCTGATTAGTGGAGATGCCAGGAATAAGACCTCACTCCCCCCCACCAAACAATCTGATATTGATGATCTATCCTTAAAGTAGGTCATCAATATAAAGCCATTGAACAACCTCTTAAATTACTCATTCTAACACCTAAGCAAAGGTGCCTACAGGCTCACAATGTAAAAAGATAATCTATTTTTTAATGTATTGGGAACATAACATAAATGATTTTTATAAATGTATAGAAAACTTGACTGTTGATCCAGTTTAGTTGCCACTTTGAATAGTTTATATTTTTTTTCTCTAAGGGCAATTGGGATCACATCTTATGGAGGATTTGCTTTCCTCTGAATCAAAGGCAGAAAAAAACTTGTCTTGTCTCCCTTGTTTGAACTTCATGTTTCTTTCAAGAGTAATAACTATTCAATACCTCATGCATGTCACTTGATTATGCTAGCCACCTATAGTGAGGAACATATTCTTAGGGGTCAGATACCATCTTTAATGGCAGAATGATCAATTCAAATACATTAAAATAAAAAAATAAAAATGTTTTTACATAGATAAAAAAAATAGATAAAAGAATAAAATTATCTGTGAATTAACATCTGCAGGATACAAATGACTGGATTGGACCACCAAGCTACAGTAATGGGTCCACTAAAGCTGTCACTCTCAATGAAGATACCACTTGTGGTAATGGCTGGGTTTGTGAGCACAGATGGAGACAAATAAAGTAAGCTATACAATTTATAGACATAGTAATCAATGGATCTGGCAATGTAAATAAATACAGTACAGACCAAAAGTTTGAACACACCTTCTCATTCGAAGAGTTTTCTTTATTTTCATGACTATGAAAATTGTAGATTCACACTGAAGGCATCAAAACTATGAATTAACACATGTGGAATTATATACATAACAAAAAAGTGTGAAACAACTGAAAAAATGTCATATTCTAGGTTCTTCAAAGTAGCCACCTTTTGCTTTGATTACTGCTTTGCACACTCTTGGCATTCTCTTGATGAGCTTCAAGAGGTAGTCACCTGAAATGGTCTTCCAACAGTCTTGAAAGAGTTCCCAGAGATGCTTAGCACTTGTTGGCCCTTTTGCCTTCACTCTTCGGTCCAGCTTACCCCAAACCATCTCGATTGGGTTCAGGTCAGGTGACTTTGGAGGCCAGGTCATCTGGCGCAGCACCCCATCACTCTCCTTCATGGTCAAATAGCCCTTACACAGCCTGGAGGTGTGTTTGGGGTCATTGTCCTGTTGAAAAATAAATGATGGTCCAACTAAACGCAAACCGGATGGAATAGCATGCCGCTGCAAGATGCTGTGGTAGCCATGCTGGTTCAGTATGCCTTCAATTCAGTATGCCTCCATGCTTCACGGTGGGAACCAGGCATGTAGAGTCCATCCATTCACCATTTCTGCGTCGCACAAAGACACGGTGGTTGGAACCAAAGATCTCAAATTTGGACTCATCAGACCAAAGCACAGATTTCCACTAGTCTAATGTCCATTCCTTGTGTTCTTTAGCCCAAACAAGTCTCTTCTGTTTGTTGCCTGTCCTTAGCAGTGGTTTCCTAGCAGATATTCTACCATGAATACCTGATTCACACAGTCTTCTCTTAACAGTTGTTATAGAGATTTGTCTGCTGCTAGAACTCTGTGTGGCATTGACCTGGTCTCTAATCTGAGCTGCTGTTAACCTGCGATTTCTGAGACTGGTGACTCGGATGAACTTATCCTCCGCAGCAGAGGTGACTCTTGGTCGTCCTTTCTTGTGAGCCAGTTTCTTTGTAGTGGTTGATGGTTTTTGAAAACCATCTCAGGTGACTACCTCTTGAAGCTCATCAAGAGAATGCCAAAAGTGTGCAAAGCAGTAATCAAAGCAAAAGGTGGCTACTTTAAAGAACCTAGAATATGACATATTTTCAGTTGTTTCACACTTTTTTGTTATGTATATAATTCCACATGTGTTAATTCATAGTTTTGATGCCTTCAGTGTGAATCTACAATTTTCATAGTCATGAAAATAAAGAAAACTCTTCGAATGAGAAGGTGTGTCCAAACTTTTGGTCTGTACTGTACATTTTTTTTTGTTTTAAGGGGTTATTTCATAAATATAAAAAATGAAAAATAAGGAATCATATAGCGCATGACAAACAGTCCTGTACCTCACATGGATCCAGAGTGCCCCCCATTTATTACTGGAATTGCTCTGCTAGATTTATTTCTAGCTGGCAGCTCAGGGGATGTGTCCTTTCTCAGAGGGTGTGTCTTTAACTGCCACAGTTTCGAGCAGAATATATGACTGGTGGCAGTTGAAGGTTCGAAATAAGCATATGCAAACACCTCAGCAAGGTGGACAGAGAGATAAGGAAAGGAAAAAACAGCAGGTGGCGCTATACAGATACATTTTTTTTAATAACTAACTATACAAAATGTTTAATTTCATGCATTGAAATAGTATTCAGATCCAGGTGCTGGTTTAAAAAATGTAGAAAATCCCTTTAATGAATTTTCTACGTAAAATATAAATGAAAAACTGTAGTTTACTTGGACTGGTATGGACTGGTAAAGTTCGAATAGCTAAAGGAATTTTTCCTAATCTGTATTTGATTATTTTGTAGGAACATGGTCATCTTCCGTAATGTTGCTAATGGTCAAGCTCTCACTAATTGGTGGGACAATGGAGAAAACCAGGTTGCTTTTGGACGTGGAAGTTCAGCATTTATTGTGTTTAACAATGATAACTGGTGAGTGAGGTTTTTCAAGCAGCTTAAGATTAGTTTACTGCACACTAAAGGCACATTTACAAGGGTTAATGATTATTCCTGTTTGGACACTATTTTTTAGGGACTAGATAAGAATATTGCCGCATAAAATGTGCGAAATGTATTAAAGAGATAGTGCAAATTATTGGTGTCAGTGTACAATATGCCTAGTGAAGCGCATCAGCTAATGATGCTACTTGCACCAAATCCAGAAAATGAATGTGTATAATCAAATAAAGTAACAATTGCATAATAAAGTGTCTCAATGACCTACAATCAGCTCAACAGTTCATTCATATTTTTCCTAAACCAAATTGTAATGTGTCCATTAGAAACATCTGATTAGCACCCCATTACTCACCTCAAAGCGGGTTATGCAATCTGTATGACACAGATCCCACTATTGCACACTTCAAAGAGGCGACATAGAAGAAGGGACACAGTCCCATTTTTCTCAAAAGAAAAAGTTTTGATACCGTGTAAGCCAGTAGTGAGAAGTCATGATGCTCTTCAAAAGAGAAACAATATAAATATTGTAATTTGATACCTTTTAATGGCTAACTAAAATAAATGATGTTATAAAGCAAGCTTTTGAGACTCTGAGGTCCCTTCTGGCCTGAAGAAGGGACCTCAGAGTCTCGAAAGCTTGCTTTATAACATCATTTATTTTAGTTAGCAATTAAAAGGTATCACATTGCAATATTTTATATTGTTTCTCTTTTGGAGAGCATCAAGACTTCATTTAACTCAAGTAACTTCAAAAGAGCCATAAATAAAAATGTTGTCAGCCCTGAAAATTATAGAATTATGCAAAATAGCCAGGAACCAATAACAGACAACATTATAATTTTAACATCATTATTATAAACTATGTCAGCTCCGCAAAAATTCCAGAACAGGAATGAGAATTGGATCCCGCATCAAGGTAAGTGCTTGAATCAGACCAAATGTATATCAAGCTAAAAAGAAAAAAAATATATATAATAATAATGATAATAATAATAAAAAAGTATATTTTAATAAAGTTCAGTACACAGTAAATACCCATGAGAAAATCAAGATGCACAAGTCTAAAAATGAACTTGATAGGGTAGAATCTAGTTGAATAACTGTAAAAAATAATCAATATTAAGGACTTTGATGCAGACAATCAAGTATGCTAATTAATTCAGCTTCACATATCTTCAGTAACTGTTCTCTGTTCCCTCCTCTTCTAAAGAGCAGGATATGATCAATAATACAAAATCTCAGCTTATTCACAGGATGTTCAGCTACTTTAAAATGTAGAGAAACTGCTAATTCACATTTACACATGTGGATGGAGGGCTTATGATTGTTCAAACAACTCCTTGCCCCAGTTGTCTCCCCCCTGCACATAAATAAAAGAAGCATTCCCACCAGGTGCATAGCTATAGTGGAAGCAGGGGAAGCGGCTGCTTTGCGGCACAAAGTCAGAAGGGGCCCACCCAGGAGGAATTCTAAAAGATTTTATTGTCAGGGCCCCCTCACGAGTGTTAAACTATGATATTATATACAGTGACAGTATATAGGTATATATATACATGACATATAGTATATACTGTATGTGTAGTAAATGGATGGAGCAGTTGCTGGGCCTGGTCTAAGAAAGCGATCTTTACTAGCTACAGGAGTGAGGGCTGCACAGAAGAAAGTGGTTGCAAAAAAGTTGCTGGGGGAAGGTCATTTCTAGTTATGCTACTGACTGACAAAATATTTTATCCTCTGACCTGTTAGAAAGATTGTTGATGTGAACTGTAATGAAGGTAATGTTCTTACCAGTGACTGTATTTGGGCATTATCCCCTCTCTTCTCATACTCAGCTGTGTCAGACTTTCCAACTAATACAGCATCTTATTTGTGGACAGGAAGCCATTTTCTCTATGTATTCCTATGGAACCCTCAATGTCAGTCTTATAGGAATGAATAGAAAAGTAACTGACTTTCTGCCCTGTGTCAGTACGGCACTGGAGCGACCGGGAAAACATGGGTCTCTGTTGTTTCAAACAGCAGAGACCCATGGCTAATGACCGCGACTGGCAATAATACAGATTGCGGTCATTAAAGCCTTTGGATTCCTTGATCCAGTGTGATCATGGCAGCTAAAAGCTAAAAAATCTGGAAGCGCTTCTTACCGGCATCCATGGCGGTTAATGAGGATGACAGTATTGGTTTCAATATGCTGGGTCTCTCTGAAGAGACCCAGGGTATTGGAGCTGTAATTCTTATTTCGCCCAGCAGGTGGCAGGCCAAAATAAGAAATGAGCAATTCAAGTACCATTAAGGATCTATATGAAATATAATGGTACAGAATAAAGTGAGTCTTGTAGCCTCAAACATGAACTACAAAACCATAAAGCAAAAAAAAAGTAAAAACTATTAAAAAATTTATATATAAAAATTTAAATCACCCCCCTTTCCATAGAATAAAAAATGTATACAAAAATAACAAAATATATAAACATCATGGCTCATGGGCATAACCGCATCTAAAAATGCCTGTTTTATTAAAATGTTAAAATATTTTTGCAATACAGTGAAAAAATGGTCAAATTGGCCTATTGACCATTTTTTCATCTCTTCTCTTACCCCAATTTTTTTTTAAATAAAATGTGATTAAAAAGTCACACACTCCAAAATGGTATCAATAAAAACTACAGATCGTCCCACAAAATATGAACCCGCACACAGCTCAGTAAATATAACTATATCATAGTTATGAGGGTCAGAATATGGTGATGTAAAAAGGAAGGAATTGTGTTTTTTTTTCAAATTTTACCCCATTTGGATTTTTTCCCGCTTCCCTCTACATTGTATGCCATATTAAATGATGGCATTAGAAAGTACAACTTATCCCACAAAAAATAAGCCCCCAAATGGATATGTGAATGGAAAAATAAAAAAGTTATGGCTCAAGGAAAATAGGAAAGAAAAATGAAGACACAAAATATAGAAAACCTCCGGTAACCAAGGGTTTGAAACTCAGAAATACAGTCTCTGGTGAGATCTTCAATACAATTTACATCAAATTTCATTCAAACCTACATGTGAGTAAAAAAAATGTTTTATAATTATGACTTCTTATTAGACCTGGATCGGATGTATATATTTATTCCCTTTCAACATTAATGTTGTAATCTTGTAATCAAGACAAGGGACAATAAAAAAAATCTAAAATGTGCTAATATTTCTTAGCACAAACACAGCATGTTGGCTAGCCTTATCATAAGTATAAACAGTCGTATCTTAACAAATTATTTCTATCTGTTAGCCTTCTAAAAAGACCAGTTCTATGATTTCCACCTTCAATATATACCACTGTGTCAAATAATTGTATACACGTCTCATTACTAATCATTGTAAACTTATTGTATGTATCAAATGATTTAAAAAAAGGACAAAAACTCATGAAAACCCTCTGCTGATCCTCACCACATCAGAATCAATGAAAAGTGGTGGGACACATAAGACAGAAGCCTTTATAGGGGTATTCCCATCTTCAGTTTTCATACTTACCTTCGTCCAGCGTGACGTCCACTTCCTGGATTCGGCTGGGTTTGAGTGACGTCTTCTCCCGGCCAGGCCGCGCTTGCGCAGAAGACTGAAGTTTTTCTCTCAGCCGGGCCGCGCAATGTGCGCGTTCAGGACATTGCGCGGCCCAAAGGGAGAGAATCTTCAGTCTTCTGCGCAAGCGCGGCCCGGCGGGATTCGACAGGCGAGGTGGCCGTAACCAGGGGAGACGAAAGACAACAATCAGGTAAGAGGGGACTTATTTTCTCAAAAAGGCTGGGAATTGGGTAATAAATTGTATTTAGAAAAATGATCACTGTCAAATCATTAAGAGTTAACAGTGATCATTGTGATGGGAATACCCCTTTAAGTCTGCCATATGGATGTTGATATAAGTTTGTGCCATGATTGATCCCATAGAAGTCCCCTGCAATTGAACATATATTAAGCTTTAGTCTATATCTCAGATAATGTAATGTGTAAAATATTTACCACTAAATCCCATTCTTCTTGTATGTCAATTTGGGGACCTTGCAGCTTCTCGTTCTTGTACTTGCAGTAATGCTGCTTTCCACCCCTCAAGGTGCGTACAATTGTTCCATCACTGGAATACCTAAAAAACTAATGTCCCTTCTCTAGTGAGTATGTCATCTCTTCAAGGTGTGCAATATTGGGCTCAGTGGCATATACATAGTGTGACCCATTTTGTGCCGTTTTGGGTAGGAGTGTTGTTCATGGTCCAACTGTCTCACGACTATGCGTGAACAGAGGGTCTGTTTTGGTCCATTCTACTGCGCAGGTGTGGGCGCAAGGGGTTACCACAAGGATATTCCGCAGCTTCACTATGGGGTTCTGACCTTGCATTTTTCGGACATGTGCAATGGATTTAGCCAGATGCTGCATTGTTTAAATGGACAATGGGTTTACTTTTTGTTCTGTTCCCAAGTAGTGTTTACTTATGATATTTTTTATATAAATGTAACTTTATGAAGAATATGATTAATATGAACTCTTAAGCTTATTGTGGGTCATTAAGATAATTTATTATGTACTTTATCCATTTATTTTTTTGCATTTTGTATGTATATTTTAGTGTTTTCATTAAATTAGTTTAATTAAAGGGGTTGTCCACTTTATTTATATTGATGACATATCCTCAATATCTCATCAATATCAAATAGGCAGGGGTCAGACTCCCTGCTCCCCCGCTGATCAGCTGTTTGAAGACAAGGCTGAGCTCCTGCAAGAGCTGCCTTCTCTTCATTGTTTACCTGCTCGCCTTCACAACCACAGCGGTGAGTTGTAATTACAAGTAAGCAATCCCATTCACTTCTATGGGATGGTTTCTTCCTATAGACTTGAACAGAAAGGAGCTGTTCCATAGAATGAGTGTCCTTCTCTTCAAACACCTGATTGACGAGGGTGCTGAGAGTCAGACCCTGCAGATCTGACATTGAGGATATGTCATAAAAATTGTTGAGCGAACCGGAACTGTAAAGTTCAGGTCCGTACCGAACTTTGTGAGTTTGGGTACCCGAACTCGAACTTTGCTGGAGAAGTTCGAGTTCGGTGTTTGGGAAATAATAATGCTTGTTGAAAGGCTGCAGGGCAGCCAATCAACAAGCTTTTAAGCTATGTGCACTTAGAAGCCATCACAGCCATGCCTACTAATGGCATGGCTGTGATTGGCCGGTGTATCATGTGACCCAGCCTCTATACAAGCTGGATCACATGTAGCACCGCCCATCAGCTCTGAGTAGTTGAGCGACAGGAAGCAGGCAGCTGAAGCGAGGGAGAGTGTTAGGAATCTAGCTATTTGTTTTGTGGGTGACCTATAATGATTTTTGTGGGTGCAATACACCAGCTTTGCGCTCCTGACACAGAAATATAATAATAAATCTGGCTGTTAATTCTGTGGGTGACCTATGGCTATTTTTTGTGGGTGCAATGCACCATTTTTGTACCCCTGACACAAAAATATAATAGTTAATCCATTGGTTAGTTCAGTAGGTGACATATACCCATTTTTGGTGTGAGATACACATACACTGCATATGTGACAGGGAAATTAATATAGTTAATCCGTCTGTTATTTTGGTGGGTGACATATACCCATTTTTGGTGCGAGATACACATACACTGCATATGTGACAGGGAAATTAATATAGTTAATCCATCTGTTAGTTCAGTGGGTGACCTCAAAGAATGAGGAGTGCATCAAATAAGGGAAGTGGCCCTGGTCCTGGTGCTGCTGGTGGAGCTCCTGTTGCAAGGAGAGGATGTGGTCTACATGCCCAAATGAAACACCTTCCTCACGTGCACATAGGCGACAGGCGTCATTTTGTAGGCCCGAATACCGGTGTATGAATGGTGAGGCCAGAACAAGTATAAGCGGTAGAAGATTTGATGGCTGATAGTGCCTCCAGTTCCTTCACAATGTCTCCCACCTGGTCCCCTGCTAAATCAGCGGAGTTGGCACTTGCAGCCCATGGTCATCTGTCTTTCATCTCACCCCCTTGCAAAACAGCCAAGCAGTCTGAGCCCCAAGTCATGCAGCAGTCTCTTATGATTTTTGATGACTCTGCTGGTGGGGTTTCCGTGGGCCATCCACCTAGCCCTGCCCCAGAAGTGGAAGAGATTGAGTGCATCAATGCCAAACCACTTATGTTTCAGGATGTGGACATGGGAGGACCACCGCAGCACATTTCTGATGATGAGAATGACGAAACACAGGTGCCCACTGCTGCGGCTTTCTGCCGTGTGTAGACCGGCAAGGAGGGCAGGGGTGAAGAGTGGGTGGAAGATGATGTGGAGGATAATGAGATCCTAGACCCCACATGGAATCAGGCGAGTGACGTGTGCAGTTCGGAGGAAGAGGTGGTGGTCACACAGCGCCTGCCGCACAGCAAAAGAGGGAGCAGGGTGCAAAAGCAGAGTGGCCGTCCCCTAGCCAGTATGCCTGCTACTGCCCACCGCACCCAGGGACTGAGCACACCAAAGCCAGCTCCAAGGGGTTCCCTGGCGTGGCAGCTCTTCATACAATGTACTGATGACAAGACACAAGTGGTTTGCACGCTGTGCAATCAGAGCCTGAAGCGAGGCATAAATGTGTTCTAAACCTGAGCACCGCTTGAATGACCAGGCATATACTGTAAATGCAAAGCACGAGCTGCATTGGAGTACACACCTGAAAAACCACAAAAGATCTCAGGCTCCTCTTGCTCCATCTTCTGCTGCAGTCTCAGTCTCTTCCTCCCCCTCTGTAGTGACAGTGGCACCTGCCACCCGGCAAACAGAGGATGTGGCAGCAACACCATCCCTTCCACCACCGTCACCCAGCATGTCCACACTGTCCCATGGAAGTGCAATGGGCTGCCCCCTGGGGCCCTATTAGATGGAACAGAGTACCGAGCTATAGGAATGCCGAATGGTATAGGGTGGCCTAAAATGTCCCTTTATGTTGTTTGCGAGTGTCACTGTGCTCCTACCTGTATACAGCTGGAACCCCAGGCGTTGGCTTCAAAGCAAACAAATAGGGGGTAGTAATTGAGGGATAAAAGAAATAAGTTGAGTCCAGACCTTGTGATATAGTTGAATAGCAGCTTTACTTTGGTAAACATTTTCCAAAACGGTTTACAGACTTTGTCTTGGTCCCCGCAAGCTTTAGCATTAAACTCTGACAGGCAAACTTAACTCTGCTACATCTGTTACTCTCTGGCTCTGCTGTGCTGACAGGCTGACTATATTACTCAGCTTCTTCTTTATGCTGCAACTTCTCTCTTTGTAGTCTGTCTCTTAATTAGGCCAGGGAAATCTCCTCCTGGCTCCTGAGGCTCCAAACTGTGGCCTCCATATCCAGCAGAGCTGAAGGTGCTCTGGCTGACTTGGCTTTGCTTGGCCTGGGCATGTCCAGCAGAGACGTGCCCAGCACTTTTTTCCTTCCCCTAGCTGGGGGTAAGCTAGACTGCTCCTAGAAATTAGTCTCCAACCTTCCTTCAGGAAGTGGGACTCGCCCACTCCTCTACAGAGGGGGGTGTTAGAATGGAATGGAAAGCTCCATTTTACCTAACTGTAGCTCTGCCGTATTTGATGCCACCTGCTGGTGAACCAGGCACATTACACGTGAACATAACAGTTGCAAAATAGGATGTGCACGGTGTTTGGACCTGGAATAAATACACATGATGACATGAGATTAACCAGTAAAGACAGTAGTGAGGTGCAAAAGTGGTAATGCTAACACATTAGTGTTCAGCTGTCCATCCCCCAAACATCCGCGATCCCTGGCCCTAAATGCCAGCATTTCAAAATTCCAGGCCTTTGAAATGCTGTCATTCCGTCTGGTGGAGACAGAGACTTTTATAAACCTTATGGCTGTGGCTGTCCCACAGTACGTGGTTCATATCAGCCACTACTTTTCCTGGCGAGCCATCTCTGCCCCGCACAACCAAGTGGCGGACAAAATCAGGAGTGCACTGCGCAACACCATCTGTGGCAAGGTCCACATTACTACCGATACATGGACCAGTAAGCACGGGTAGGGAAGTTATATCTCCCTAACTGCACACTGGGTAAATGCAGTATCGGCTGGGCCTGAGGCGCATAGCAGTTTGGCACATGTCCTACCGCCACCGAAGATTGCAGGACATTTCTCGCTGCCTCCTCCTCCTACTCCGCTTCCTCCTCTACCGCCTTCTTATCCGGTCAGCGTAACACCTTCACTACCAACTTCAGCACAGCCAGGGGGAAACGACAGCAGGCTGTTTTGAAATTCATCTGTTTGGGGGAAAAACCCCACACCACGCGGGAGCTGTGGACGGGCATGGAACAACAGACAGATGAGTGGTTGGTGCCACTGAGCCTCAAGCCTAGCCTGGTGGTGTGCAAAAAAGGGCGAAATCTTGTAGCAGCTCTGGGGCTAGCAGGTTTGACACACATCCCTTGCCTGGCGCATGTGCTGCATTTGGTGGTGCAGAGGTGCCTGAAAAATTACCCCGATATGTGAGAGCTGCTGCAGAAAGTGCATGCTGTTTGTGCACGCTTTCGGCGTTCTCACCCTTCTGCTTCTCGCCTGTCTGCTCTGCAGCGTAACTTCGGCCTTCCCGCTCACCGCCTCATATGTGACGTACCCACAAGGTGAAACTCCACCTTGCACATTCTGGAGAGACTGCGAGCAGATGCAGCAGGCGATAGTGGAGTTTCAGCTGCAGCACACACGGGTGAGTCGCTCTGCGGAACAGCACCACTTCACCACCAATGAGTGGGCCTCCATGAGGGACATGAGTGCTGTGTTACACTGTTTTGAGTACTCCACCAACATGGCCAATGCCGATGACGCAGTCCTCAGCGTTACTATCCAACTTCTATGTCTCCTTGAAAAAGCATTTCAGGCGATGATAGAAGAGGATGTGGCACAGGAGGAAGAGGAGGAGGAAGAGGGATTATTTCCACTGTTATCAGGCCAGTCATTCACAAGTGGCTCGGAGGCACAGGCACTGTTCTGCAGGATGAGGAGGATGATGAGGAGGAGGAACTGTGAAAGTCACTGTTAAAGGGGCGGTCACTGTTAAAAGTCTGGCCACTGTGAAAGTCACTGTTAAAGGAGCTGCCACAGTGAAAGTCACTGTTAAAAGGGCGGTCACTGTTAAAGGGGCGGTCACTGTGAAAGTCACTGTTAAAGGAGAGGCCACTGTGTAAGTCACTGTTAAAGGGGCGGCCACCGTGAACGTCACTGTTAAAGGAGTGGTCATTATGGAAGCCACTGTTAAAGGAGCAACCACCGTGAAAATCACTGTTAAAAGGGTGGTCACTGTTAAAGAGACGGCCACCATGAAAGCCACTGTTAAAGGGGCAGTCATTATGGAAGCCACTGTTAAAGGGGCGACCACCGTGAAAATCACTGTTAAAAGGGCGGTCACTGTGAAAGTCACTGTTAAAGGAGAGGCCACTGTGTAAGTCACTGTTAGAAGGGCGGTCACTGTTAAAGGGGCGGCCACTGTGAACGTCACTGTTAAAGGGGTGGTCATTATGGAAGCTACTGTTAAAGGAGCAACCACCGTGAAAATCACTGTTAAAAGGGTGGTCACTGTTAAAGGGGCGGCCACTGTGTAAGTCACTGTTAGAAGGGTGGTCACTGTTAAAGGTGCGGCCACCTTGAAAGTCACTGTCAAAGAGGCATTCACCATTAAAGGGGCAGTCACTATCAAAGTCACTGTTAAACGGGCGGTCACCGTTAAACAGGCGCCCACTGTGAAAGTAAAAACTATGGGATACAAATAGCTGGGGGCACCTCCAACAATAGAAAAAGAGTGCCGGCTCACGGTATGAAATAGACGATGCAAAAGAGAAGAAAAAGAATACCGAAACGAGAGCCGCACATCTAAAATATAACAAATTTATTGGAAAAGACAGACACAACACAAAATGATTAAAAATTGTCGTATACAACAAATCAAGGCTATGTAAACCATATATCAGTACATGCCATCCTGGCTCACCACAGACATATGGGCAAACCCCCACATCAATTAATAGATAACAATAAAGTGCATGTAATCCATCAACAGGAATGAAAAATTCAAAATACTTATCATAAAAAGTATATCATGATGGGGGGCCTGCGTGGCGGTCAGGAGAAGAGCCCAACGCGTATCGCCAGACTTGCTAGCTTCCTCAGGAGTGCCTAGTCTCAAATGCTCCATGACTATACACATATATACAAGATAATCAATTACTAATGATTTTTACCTGTGTGCCAGGTCGCCATGTGGAGGAAGGGGGCCGCAACCTCCTCATTAGCATGAAATGGGAGAGGGGGAGAGAGGAGAGGAGAGGGGGGCGGGTGAAGATGTGCAGAGCGCCAGCGTGCAGGCATTATAGCCTATGTGATGAGCCATATGTGTACAGCGTTCGGCTGTGTCGACCGCGCATGCGCCCAAAACGGCAAGCGCAGGCCGCGTTCCAAACACCGGATACGATCGGCCGCGCATGCCCATTGGACACCCGCTGCGTGTCAACAGCCGGAAGCTGAGACTCAGACCTGATTGCAGGACCAGGAATGTATGAGGAGCCGCGGACTGCGCTCCAGGCACCGGATGCGGACAGCCGCGCATGCCCATTGGACATCCACTGCGTGTCAGCGGCCGGAGATTACGTCACAGACCTGAATAAAGTATCAGAAGTGTATGGAAAGCCGCGGGCGAACGCACAGCTGCGAAGAAATGTATAAACTAACAAAAGATAAAATGTAGAAGAGTATAAATATGTAATACTGAAAAATATGGCTATTGCAAATAGCCTAATACAAAATCTGCTATATTCAAGAAAAAATGTATGAATTAATGCATATCAAAAAACCACATTGAAACCCTCAATTAGACTTGTATTACTGTCATCTAGTTAATTCATGTGCAGAATTAACCATCAGTCAGTAAAGACTTGACATGTTGATTCGACAACATGACCAACACCCAAAACAATGTGAGAATTACACTTACCCTACTATTACAACTTGTCACAGCCTTCCTTTGTTTAATTTATGCAAATTAGTTTTATCAATGATATTGCCAATATTTAAATTCTCTCCCTTTTGAGGAAATTTTCTGGGACAAGAAGATTATTTAAAGTTTTTTGATTTTTATATTTTATTTTTTATTTTTTATTTTTTATATTAATTATATTATTATTATTTGTTTTTTTATATATTTTATTATTTATTTTTTTATATTTTTTTATATATATATAATTTATTTTAATATTATTTTTATACTTTATATATTTTTTGTTTTTTATTCATTCCTTTTTATATATAAATATTTTTTACTATGTTTTCAATTCTTTATATTATATATATATACCATCATTCTGCATATAATTTATGATTATTTTTTACATATACAATGATACTTTTGTCTTTTGTAGTACATTTTATTATTTTGTATATTATTATATGTAAAAGATTTTTATCAATATTTTTCAGATTATAATTTTAAAATAGTTGTTGTATTTGACCATTTTTTATACTCTTCAAATTATAAAAAAAAAAAAAGGGGGATTCTTCGCTCTGTGCTATCGCCCACAGCGCCCCACAAACGGGCCACATAAATGAGGAAACATTTCACAGGATAAGGTAATCAATAAGGTGCTGCACCAAGATGTAGACAGAAAAATATGAATAAAAATAAAAGTAATAACAATCTAGTGCATCAAATATCAAATAGATCATCTAATACATGTCCAATCTAAGGATGATCATAGGTGATCCTCTTCCATAATGATTTAGTGAGATTCTTTCAAATAAGTGACAAAGAGGTCCCCTCCATGCCAAAGCGCAGAGAAGAGAATAATCCGTTGGATCCAAGAAAAAAAGACGAAGAACCAAATAATCGCGTGAGAAACCATGTGTGTATCTAAAAGAAACAAACAAACAAAAAGAAAGTGAAAAATGCAGAACATTACCTAGCATAAAAACCTGTGAATAAAAGTTCCTCGTTAAGGCCCTGCGGGGACAAACAATCCAGATTGTAAATCCAACGGGATTCCGCTTTAAGCAGACATTGTGTCATCCGTGTACCCCTGATACTATAATTTATTTTCTCCAAGCCCACCACCTGTAAACCATTGTACTTACCACCGTGATGGTCCAAGAAATGTGCAGCCACAGAAGTAAGTATTTTCTCCTCATCGGCTTGATCCCGAGCGGCCAAATTGATATTGGACATATGTTGCTGCATCCGTTTGCGCAGTTCTTGTGAAGTTTGGCCCACATACAATTTCTTACACGGGCAAATGATCCCATAAACAACATTTCTGGTGCGGCAGTTTATGTAATGGTGCAAACGTACACATTCCTTGCCATTCACGAAGTTATCTCTTCCCAACATAAATGGGCAGACGTTGCATTGGCCACAGGGATGTGTGCCCTTCAATTTGATGCCCCTGCTCAGTCCCCGTGTGGGACGCTGAAAATGGCTGCACACAAGTTGGTCCTTGAGGGAGGGCGCCTTGCGGGCAATAATCTTCGGCTTGTCATCCAAAAGGGGCGTCAATCTGTGATCTGAAGTGAGCAGGAACCAATGGTTCTCCAAGATTTTATATAACGCGGACCACTGATTGTTGTAGCGTGTAATTAAATGTATCCTGCCATCCCTGGTTTTTGGTTTCGGGGTGAACAATTCCATTCGCTCAGTGCTCTTCGCTTCTTCATAGGCATGGGAGATAAGCTTCCTGGGGTATCCCCTTTTCTGGAACCGTGATGTCAAATCTGCCGAAGCTGTCCTGAAGTCGGTTAGGTTGGTACAATTGCGTCGCAATCTAAGAAACTGCCCTTTTGGTATTCCTCTCTTCATATGGGCTGGATGAAAGCTTTGATAATGTAACAAATTATTAGTGGCCGTACTCTTTCGAAAGAGAGATGTGACAATCCGTTCGTTTTCCTTACGCAGTCTCAGATCCAAAAATTCCACCGTGTCATCCGAGATATTATATGTCAAATGAATATTCAAGTCATTTTGGTTCAGTGTTTCAATGAATTGGATACAGGTCTCCCTGGAGCCCTGCCAGAAGAACAAGACATCGTCAATATAGCGGAACCAGCCCACCACGCCCTCTCGGAAGGACGTCGACGGGTACACGCGAGCCCCCTCCCACCAACCCAAAAAGAGGTTTGCGTAGGAGGGCGCACAGCGTGCCCCCATCGCCGTTCCGGACTCCTGCCTATAAAAGGTCCGATCAAAAACAAAGTAATTGTGATGTAACACAAAATGCAGGAGACTCACCAGAAAGGCGCGGTGGGCTGGCTCCCCCGAGGTTGACTTCTCCAAGAAATAGGTGGTGGCGCTGATGCCATCCTTGTGCGCAATATTCGTGTACAAAGATTCAACATCGCAGGTCACGAGCAATACATTGGAGGTAATTGACAGTTGTTCCAACATTTCAATCAGATGGAGAGAATCCCGCACATATGAGGGTAATCCTAAAACCATGGGTTGGAGAAAAAAATCCAAATAAGTGCAGGCCTGTTCACACAAACCCCCAATGCCGGCCACAATGGGTCGACCTGGGGGGTTGTGGAGGTCCTTATGCACTTTCGGGAGCATATAAAACGTGGGGATAATCGGTTGACTCACCTCGAGAAATTGATGCTCCTTTTTAGTGATGATAAACATATCCCGAGCTGATTTCAATAGTTGGTCCAGTTTTTTCTTGAAAACCACTGTGGGGTCCGAGGGTAAGGGTACATAAAATGCTCCATTTTTCAACTGTCGAGTAGCCTCTTGTATGTATAAATCCATGTCCCATAGGACCACATTACCGCCCTTATCCGCCTCTTTGATGACAAAGGTGCTATTGACCTGCAATTTTCGTATAGTATCGGATTCCAGGCTATTGAGATTTCTACCTTGCAGGCAATCAGGTTTAAGTCTCTGTATCTCATGTACTATGGCTTGAAAAAAGAGTTGAATGTTAGGAAATAAATTGAATGAAGGGGTCAGTAGAGAGGGCTTATTCAAGGTGAAACACCTCCTACCTGTTTCGGACTCATTTTCTCGCAAAAGGTCCATGAGATCCATAAATACCCCACGTTCATCCTCAGCCAGAGTTTGTAAAATTGATGGTTGATTGTATAGAAGTTTAAAACAGAGTTGTCTGCAAAACAAATATGTGTCTTTAACAAATTCAAATTTGTCCAAGATTCGCATGGGGGAGAAGGAGAGTCCTTTTTCCAATATGGATTTCTCCTGGGGGGTCAAGTTATATGTAGATAGGTTTATAACCTGAAGAGCATTAGTGTCCATACCATTTAGTACTGTTGTAGTCGTCTCTTTTGGAAAAGTGGATAATTGTTGCCCCTGCGATGTTGTGGTCCTCTTTTTCTTGGATTTGCGTAGTCCCCTCCTTGTCCTCCATCGTCGCTGGCTTCTGATAAAAAATCGCCCTCACTCAAGCTCTGATCACTGGGATCAGTGTGACCACCAGTTATTCTTGTTGATGGATTCATGGTATTATTTCTACCCTGGCCACGCATATTCCCTGCATGCTTCCACTTAAAGGCCTGTTTATTTTCAAAATCTGTTTTGTCCCTTTGAAATTTAGACTTCTTCCCCATCATTATCTCTTTGTCATACTTATCCAATATTTCCCTTAATTTGGTATAGTAATTCTCGACCTTAGTTTTGTCATGTAGGGCCAGCTTTGCCTCCAGACCGACCAACCTCTGTTTCGTCAAGCGCAATAAATCCTTGTCATGCTCAATAAGCATGCCCATAAGGATTTTAGAGCATTGGGATAAACCCTGTTCCCAGGTGCTTCTAAATTCGGGGGTTACCTCCCAGGCAGGAAATTTCTGTACCCTGAGGCCCCTAGGGATAATACCACATTTGACATATTCTTCTAAGCTCTTAACATTCCACCATACCCTAGAGAATAGCTTGTGTGCGTCAGACAGCTCATTGCTCAAAGCCCTGAAGTCACCACCATCCCCCAAATCTCCCCCCTCCCCCTGGAACACCACAGAAACCTGCGAGTTCCATGCCGCCTCCCTATCCTCCACATGCACTGCCATGTGGACACACAGACTATCAAATAAATATAACAATATAAACAGGAGTGCCTCCCCAAGAAGACAGTGAAGAAACACTGCTAAAAAGTTAGAACTATGGGATACAAATAGCTGGGGGCACCTCCAACAATAGAAAAAGAGTGCCGGCTCACGGTATGAAATAGACGATGCAAAAGAGAAGAAAAAGAATACCGAAACGAGAGCCGCACATCTAAAATATTACAAATTTATTGGAAAAGACAGACACAACACAAAATGATTAAAAATTGTCGTATACAACAAATCAAGGCTATGTAAACCATATATCAGTACATGCCATCCTGGCTCACCACAGACATATGGGCAAACCCCCACATCAATTAATAGATAACAATAAAGTGCATGTAATCCATCAACAGGAATGAAAAATTCAAAATACTTATCATAAAAAGTATATCATGATGGGGGGCCTGCGTGGCGGTCAGGAGAAGAGCCCAACGCGTATCGCCAGACTTGCTAGCTTCCTCAGGAGTGCCTAGTCTCAAATGCTCCATGACTATACACATATATACAAGATAATCAATTACTAATAATTTTTACCTGTGTGCCAGGTCGCCATGTGGAGGAAGGGGGCCGCAACCTCCTCATTAGCATGAAATGGGAGAGGGGGAGAGAGGAGAGGAGAGGGGGGTGGGTGAAGATGTGCAGAGCGCCAGCGTGCAGGCATTATAGCCTATGTGATGAGCCATATGTGTACAGCGTTCGGCTGTGTCGACCGCGCATGCGCCCAAAACGGCAAGCGCAGGCCGCGTTCCAAACACCGGATACGATCGGCCGCGCATGCCCATTGGACACCCGCTGCGTGTCAACAGCCGGAAGCTGAGACTCAGACCTGATTGCAGGACCAGGAATGTATGAGGAGCCGCGGACTGCGCTCCAGGCACCGGATGCGGACAGCCGCGCATGCCCATTGGACATCCACTGCGTGTCAGCGGCCGGAGATTACGTCACAGACCTGAATAAAGTATCAGAAGTGCCTGCACGCTGGCGCTCTGCACATCTTCACCCACCCCCCTCTCCTCTCCTCTCTCCCCCTCTCCCATTTCATGCTAATGAGGAGGTTGCGGCCCCCTTCCTCCACATGGCGACCTGGCACACAGGTAAAAATTATTAGTAATTGATTATCTTGTATATATGTGTATAGTCATGGAGCATTTGAGACTAGGCACTCCTGAGGAAGCTAGCAAGTCTGGCGATACGCGTTGGGCTCTTCTCCTGACCGCCACGCAGGCCCCCCATCATGATATACTTTTTATGATAAGTATTTTGAATTTTTCATTCCTGTTGATGGATTACATGCACTTTATTGTTATCTATTAATTGATGTGGGGGTTTGCCCATATGTCTGTGGTGAGCCAGGATGGCATGTACTGATATATGGTTTACATAGCCTTGATTTGTTGTATACGACAATTTTTAATCATTTTGTGTTGTGTCTGTCTTTTCCAATAAATTTGTTATATTTTAGATGTGCGGCTCTCGTTTCGGTATTCTTTTTCTTCTCTTTTGCACTGTGAAAGTAAAAGTCACTGCTAAAGGGGTGGTCATTATGGAAGCCACTGTTAAAGGGGCGACCACCGTGAAAGTCCCTGTCAAAGGGGCATTCACCAATGAAGGGGCAGTCACTATGAAAGTCACTGTTAAACGGGCGGTCACTGTTAAATGGGCGGCCACTGTGAATGTCAATGTTAAAGGGGAGGTCACCATTAAGGTGGCGGCCACTATGAAAGTCACTGTTAAACGGGCAGTCACCGTTAAACAGGCGCCCACTGTGAAAGTGAAAGTCACTGTTAAAGGGGTGTTCATTATGGAATCCACTGTTAAAGGGGCGACCACTGTGAAAGTCGCTGTCAAAGGCGCATTCACCATTAAAGGGGCAGTCACTATGAAAGTCACTGTTAAACGGGCGTTCACCGTTAAACGGGTGGCCACTGTGAATGTCACTGTTAAAGGGGAGGTCACCGTTAAAGGGACGGCTACTATGAAAGTCACTGTTAAACGGTCGCTGTTAAAGGGGTGGTCACCATGGAAGCCACTGTTGAAGAGGCAGCCACCGTGAAAGTCACTGTTAAAGGGGTGATCACCATTAAATGGGCGGCCACTGTGAAAGCCACTGTTAAAGGGATTATTTCCACTGTTATCAGGCCAGTCATTCACAAGTGGCTCGGAGGCACAGGCACTGTTCTGCAGGATGAGGAGGATGATGAGGAGGAGGAACTGTGAAAGTCACTGTTAAAGGGGCGGTCACTGTTAAAAGTCTGGCCACTGTGAAAGTCACTGTTAAAGGAGCTGCCACAGTGAAAGTCACTGTTAAAAGGGCGGTCACTGTTAAAGGGGCGGTCACTGTGAAAGTCACTGTTAAAGGAGAGGCCACTGTGTAAGTCACTGTTAGAAGGGTGGTCACTGTTAAAGGGGCGGCCACCGTGAACGTCACTGTTAAAGGGGTGGTCATTATGGAAGCCACTGTTAAAGGAGCAACCACCGTGAAAATCACTGTTAAAAGGGTGGTCACTGTTAAAGAGACGGCCACCATGAAAGCCACTGTTAAAGGGGCAGTCATTATGGAAGCCACTGTTAAAGGGGCGACCACCGTGAAAATCACTGTTAAAAGGGCGGTCACTGTGAAAGTCACTGTTAAAGGAGAGGCCACTGTGTAAGTCACTGTTAGAAGGGCGGTCACTGTTAAAGGGGCGGCCACTGTGAACGTCACTGTTAAAGGGGTGGTCATTATGGAAGCTACTGTTAAAGGAGCAACCACCGTGAAAATCACTGTTAAAAGGGTGGTCACTGTTAAAGGGGCGGCCACTGTGTAAGTCACTGTTAGAAGGGTGGTCACTGTTAAAGGTGCGGCCACCTTGAAAGTCACTGTCAAAGAGGCATTCACCATTAAAGGGGCAGTCACTATCAAAGTCACTGTTAAACGGGCGGTCACCGTTAAACAGGCGCCCACTGTGAAAGTAAAAGTCACTGCTAAAGGGGTGGTCATTATGGAAGCCACTGTTAAAGGGGCGACCACCGTGAAAGTCCCTGTCAAAGGGGCATTCACCAATGAAGGGGCAGTCACTATGAAAGTCACTGTTAAACGGGCGGTCACTGTTAAATGGGCGGCCACTGTGAATGTCAATGTTAAAGGGGAGGTCACCATTAAGGTGGCGGCCACTATGAAAGTCACTGTTAAACGGGCAGTCACCGTTAAACAGGAGCCCACTGTGAAAGTGAAAGTCACTGTTAAAGGGGTGTTCATTATGGAATCCACTGTTAAAGGGGCGACCACTGTGAAAGTCACTGTCAAAGGCGCATTCACCATTAAAGGGGCAGTCACTATGAAAGTCACTGTTAAACGGGCGGTCACCGTTAAACGGGTGGCCACTGTGAATGTCACTGTTAAAGGGGAGGTCACCGTTAAAGGGGCGGCTACTATGAAAGTCACTGTTAAACGGTCGCTGTTAAAGGGGTGGTCACCATGGAAGCCACTGTTGAAGAGGCAGCCACCGTGAAAGTCACTGTTAAAGGGGTGATCACCATTAAATGGGCGGCCACTGTGAAAGCCACTGTTAAAGGGACGGCCACCTTGAAAGTCACTGTTAAAGGGGCGGTCACCATTAAAGGGGTGGCCACTGTGAAAGTCACTGTTAAAGCGCGGTCACCGTTAAAGGGGCGGCTACCGTGAAAGTCACTGTTAAAGGGGCGGTCACTTTTACATGGGTGGCCACTATGAAAGTCACTGCTAAAGGTGTGGTTACTGTTAAAGGTGCGGCCACTGTAAAAGTCACTGTTAAAGGGGAGGTCATCGTTAAAAGGGCGGTCACTCTGAAAGTCACTGTTAAATGGGGGGTTACCGTTAAATGGGCAGCCACTGTGAAAGTTGCTGTTAAAGGGGTGGTCACCATAGAAGCCACTGTTAATGGTGCAGCAAATGTGAAAGTAACTGTTAAATGGGCGGTCACTGTTAAAGGGGATGCCACCGTGTAAGTCACTGTTAAAGGGGCGGTCTCTGTTAAAGGGGCGCTTGCCGTGAAAGTAATTGTTAAAGAGGTGGTCACCGTTAAATGGGCGGCCACTGTGAAAGTTGCTGTTAAAGGGGTGGTCACCATAACAGCCACTGTTAAAGGGATGGCCACCGTGAAAGTCACTGTTAAAGGGGCAGTCACCATTAAAGAGGCGGTCACCATGAAAGTCACTGTTAAAGGGGCGGTCACAGTTAAAGGGGCGCCCACCATGAAAGTCACTTTTAAAGGGGCAGTCACTGTTAAAGGGATGGCCACCTTGAAAGTCACTGTTAAAGGGGCGGTCACTGTTAAAGCGGCGGTCACTGTTAAAGGGGCGGTCACCGTTAAATGGGCGCCCACTGTGAAAGTCGCTGTTAAAGCGATGATCACCATGGAAGCCACTGTTAAAGGGGCAGCCACAGTGAAAGTCACTGTTAAAGGGTCAGTCACAGTTAAAGGGGCACCCACCGTGAAAGTCACTGTTAAAGGGGCGGTCAACTTTAAATTGGTAGCCACTGTGAAAGTCACTGTTAAAGGGGCAGTCACCATTAAAGGGGTGGCCACTGTGAAAGTCACTGTTGAAGGGGCGGTCCTCGTTAAAAGGACGGCCACCTTGAAAGTCACTGTTAAAGGAAAGGGGTGGTCACTATTAAAGAGAAGGCCAATGTGAAAGTCACTGTCAAATGGGTGAAAAAAGTTAAAATGGCTGCCATTGTGAAAGTCACTATTAAAGGGACCGCCACCTTGAAAATCACTTTTAAAGGGGCGGTCACCGTTAATGGGGCGGCCACTGTAAAAGTCACCGTTAGAGGGGCGGCCATTGTGAAAATCATTGTAAAAGGGGCAGCCACTGTGAAAGTCACTGTTAAAGGGGTGGTCACCGTTAAAGGGGCGGCCACTGTGAAAATCACTGTTAAAGGGGCGGCCACTGTGAAAGTCACTGTAAGATGGGAGGTCACCATTAAAGGGGTGGCCATTGTGAAAGTCACTGTTAGATGGGCGGTCACCATTAAAGGGGTGGCCATTGTGAAAGTCACTGTTAAAGGGGCAGTCACCACTAATGGGGCAGCTACTGGGAAAGTCATTGTTAAAGGGGGTGTTCACCGCTAAAGAGGCGGCCTCTGTGAAAGTCACTGTTAAAGGAGCGGTCACTGTTGAAGGGGCGGCCATTGTGAAAGTCACTGTATTTAATATAAAATTGCAATAAATAAATACCCGGGCAATGCCGGCTCATCAGCTAGTCTATTCATAAATGACCCCCCCATGTGTTTTTACTGTGATTGCATTTTTTCACTGATGAAACTGCAGAGGCTTTTACCATATTGATTAAACATGTTTCTCATGTAAAAACATGGTAAAAACACATGCATTTTGTGATTTGTTTGTAAAAGCCAACACAATAGCAATGTGTGTTTGGTCCAGGAAACACAGTCTTTGGCCTGATTAAAGGAAATATATCACCAAAATTTTTATCTGCCAGTTAAAACCAGATAGCAACACACATATATATATATTTTTCTAATCTGGTTTTATTTTCTGATTGCATATTTATTTCTTCTGTTTCCTATACATAATTATGGGGCGGCCATCTTTCCTGAGCTGTTCTCAACAGCAGTTAGAAAGCATTAAGAAAATTGCTTTACGGCCGACCCATGGTCCGTAGACACAATGGTCAGGAGTGGATCTCATTGACTTCTATTGGAGAGTTTTCTAGGCATAGTCTATGACCTGTGCAGAGGTCATTGTATGAGGAAAGAATAAGCTTTGACAAACACCTAATATGAATGGTGGATCGTGTCTTATCTATACACAGAGGTGATATCTCCTAATCATTACAGGCAGATTAAAGGCCCTATTACACGGAGTGAATATCGTACAGCTTCTCGTACATGCAAGCGAAAATAAACAAGAATCATGTGATGTAATAAGTATGAACGTAATAGACGAGCGACATATCTCTTGTTTCTCGTCCATCGTGATCTTTCAGCATGCTTAAAGATTATCACTGTTTGCTAATAGATCCGTTCATATATTATGGAGTCGTCTACTCGCTAACAATCTCCTACCACCGTCTTGACCAAGCATCTGTCCACAATCTTGGCCGCAAGTACGAACGATTATTGATGTGTATAATAAGCGAAATTTTCGCTACTATCGAGTCGCTATATCTTCAATCGTTTATCTGCTGGTGTAATACTACCTTTAGAATGGTGCATAACTGCAGTGAAGTGATCTGTACAGGCCAAGAAGTGGCTTAGTGGCCATTGCGAAAACTGCAGGATTTTATAGTTTTTGTTTAAATATAGATTTAAATTAGAATTAAAAATAACATCACCAAAAATTCTTTGAAAATGGATTTAATATAAAAATGTGATTTAAACAATAGGTCATTTTCTGATGTTTCCTTTAAATGGATTGTCCCATCTCACACATTGGTGGCTTATCACTAGGATGGAATCCGCACCTACCTCTGAAACTGAGCCCACAAAGTGAAGGAGAGCAGCCTGTGCATGAGCGGACGCTCTCCATACATTTCTATGGGACTGGCGAAAATAGCTGTTAATAGCAAAGCCAGGACATCAGCTTCATAGATGTGAATGGAGAGGTGGCCGGGCTTGTGTGGTGTGCTATTTTTGGCACTCCTATAGAAATAATCATCAGGGGGCCGCCCATGTGTGGTCTGCTCTCCTTCTCTTTGCGGACTCCGTTCTAGAGTTGGATGCAGGTCCCAGGGGTGGGACGTGAACCTTTCAGACATTGGTGGCATATGCTAGTGATATTCCACCATTGTGTAAGATGGGCCAACCCCTTTAAGGTCAGTTTCGCAAGAGCCGCATTTCTTAGACCGAATGTTGCGCCTCTGGAATTCACAGAGTCATAATGATTTAAAATTCTATGAGTTCCTGCCTGTTTGCAAGTCTACTGTGATGTACTCACGGCATAACGGTACGTACATTAGAACAGTGGTGGGGCAGGAACTTTCAACATCAGATATCATTATGATGCTGTGGGTTCGGGTCAGGTGCACAATGTTCGGTCCAGAAAATGTGGCCATTATTTGGAGTGTTTTTCGTAGACTGTGAAAACTGAGCTTTTACATGGATCAATAATCAGGCCAATCATTGGAGATGAGCATTTGTATAAACATTTGTTCCCGATAACTGGGTTGTGTGAAGGTGCCAGCGATCACCCAGTTTACTCGTTTATCGGGTGATCGTGTCTTTCAGAGGGTGCCTAAATTCATTGCTTCTGGGCTACAGAATGTGTAAGGCAAACAGTGATCTGATAGTCAGGAACAATGATTTTCAAAGCCGACAAGTGTTCGCTGTAGTAATCACTTGTCCCCGTACAATGGAGGCGATGAAGATCTCATCTTCACTGATGACCAGGCAATTATATTGAATGTTTGGTGGTCTGAAATACTGGTCTGTGTAAAAGGACTTTTATACAGTCTCTCCTGGATTTGATTTCACAAATTGCATAAGAAAAGCTGATCAAAACCTGCATGGGCCCCCTTAAATTGAGTAAATATTCTTTCAGGCACATGGATGTTACCTTGAACACTGGACTTCCAGCTGGCACTTACTGTGATGTTATCTCTGGAGAGAAGAAGGAGTCATCTTGTACTGGCAAACAGATCACTGTGAGCAGCACTGGCTCGGCACGTTTCAAAATCAGCGGTTCAGCCGAAGACCCATTTGTTGCCATTCATGTCAATGCCAAACTGTAAATCTGTGCATTACCAATTAAACAAATGAGCATAATGCTTTGTAGCAGTTTTGTTCTGTATAATAAAATGCCGAAAGGAAGGAAAATAATTAGAGACGAGCAAATGGAATCCAACAAAGTGGAATTCAATCTGATTTTCAGGATAAATTTGATTTGCCGTGAAGCCGAATTTCCTTGTGCTTCATGCTAGCAAATCGATTTAACCTGAAATAGTAAAAAAAAAAACGTAAAAAAATCATACTTACTTCCTCCATTTGCTCACAACGGGCCAGCCACCATCTTAATTGAAGATCTCGTCCGAAATCCTGTGCCTGGTGACGTATGATGTCATCACCCTGGCCAGCGTGATGACGCCACCTTAGGGCGTGCGAGATTTCGTGCCAGATCTTCGCGAGCAAATGGCGGTAAGTATGATAAAAAAAAAATTCTGTTAATTTTACACTGTTATACATGTTTTATAGATACTGTTTTACATGTATGAACGAGGCATCTGTAGGGTAAAATGATGTGGAGCGGCGCTATCGCAGCTCCCTGTCATTGCACGGCGCTATTCGCCACAAAGTGTTTTTTTTTTTTTTATAAATTCGGCAAAGCAGCCGAATCGAGTTTTCTAAAACTTTGATCATCTCTAAAAATAATGTAAGCTTCACTTTGGTAACTGAGGCTGTGTGCACAGTGATCCTATTTCTGTTCTGCTCTATAAAGCCTCATTCACACATCTGTGTTTGACGGACGTGTGCTGCACGTGTTCTCCACTGACAGCACACGTCCCCGTTCATTTTAGCCCTCTTTCAAACGACCATATATTTTTTTCAGTGTTTTGTGGTCCGTTTTTCACAGATCCGTTCCGTTTTTTGCTTCCATTGTGTTTACGTTTCTGTTCTATTTTTCTGTTCCGTTTTTCCATATGGCATATACAGTAATTACATAGAAAAAATTGGGCTGGGCATAACATTTTCAATTGTTGGTTCCGCAAAAAAGGAACGGATACGAAAGACATACGGATGCATTTCCGTTTTTTTTGCAGACCCATTGATTTGAATGGAGCTACGGAACGTGATTTGCGGGCAATAATAGGATATGTTCTATCTTTCAACGGAACGGAAATACAGAAACGGAATGCATACGGAGTACATTCCAGTTTTTTTGCAGAACCATTGAAATAAATGGTTCCGTATACGGACTGTATACGGAACGCAAAAAACGGCCCGTAAGAAAACGGTCGCGTGAAAGAGGCCTTAATGTGTGTATTCAGACATCAGTGTTTTAGCACTGTCCATGGGTCAGTGTTTTCAGCACGGACGCATGCTGTATTTTGCCCGTGTTCACAGATCCATCACGTCCATTAAGCCTCGTTCACACGTCCGTGCTCAAATCCATGAGCAGGTGGTCAGCGATGCATCCGTGAAGCTGCCCATGAAGGATCCGTGTTTTTTGCTGTCCCTCTTGCATCCGCATTTCACTGACACAGCTGAAAAATATTTTTCAAAGCATCTCTTTTTAATGATCCGTGGTTTTCACAGACCCATAGACTATAATGGACGTGATGGATCCATGAACACAGACAAAGTAGAGCATGCGTCTGTGCTAAAAACACTGAACCACGGACCGTGCTAAAACACTGATGTCTGAATACACACATTAAAATGAATGGGGATGTGTGCTGTCAGTGGAGAACACGTACAGCACACGTCCGTGAAACACTGACGTATGAATGAGGCTTTATAGTCTATGGGTCTGTGAAAACCACAGATGCAACACGGATGCCATCTGTGTTGCAATAGTGTTTCACGGATCATTAAAGGGGTTCTGCACTTTCAATTAACTGATGGTCTATCCTCTGGATAGATCATCAGCTTCTGATCGGCGGGGGTCCGACACCCGGGACCCCCGCCGATCAGCTGTTTGAAAAGGCAGCGGCGCTCCAGCAGCGCCGCGGCCTCTTCACTGTTTACCGCCAGGCCGCCCGCCCACTGACGTCACGGCTTGTATCAACTACAGTGGGCGCGGCTAAGCTCCATTCAAGTGAACAGAGCTTAGCCGCGCCCACTCTAGTTGATAGATCATCAGTTAATTGAAAGTGCAGAACCCCTTTAAGAAGAGATGCTTTGAAAATTATTTTTCAGCTGTTCAGTGTCAGTGAAACACGGATGCAACACGGACAGCAAAAAACGGACACACGGACCCAACACAGATCCTTCACGGACAGCTTCACGGATGCATCATTGACCACCTTCTCACAGATTTGAGCACAGACGTGTGAATGAAGCTTTACACCAAAACTAAAAATCTAAAAGAAAAACCAGATAACTCACGTGACCGATTCAAGCAACACCCAACAGATCCTATTGACTATAAAATCCTTTAGGTATTTGTCATGTGACCCTGCATTTTACTGGACAAATTATCTCAGCATGCTGCACTATTTTGTCCTGCATTTTTCACAGAATCTGCAATGGAGAACGCTAACGAAGCCTTTAGACGCAGATGTAAACATGACCTAACGAAATGCGATGTTAGTTTGCCTAATAATCCCACTACTCAAGTGACAATACATGAAAACTTCTAATATTGATAGAGCATGAACAAGAATCCATGTCTGGTTAATTTTGTAACAAGTAGTGCGGTGATGGGCGAAGTTTTGAAAAATTTGATTTGGCAGCTTTGCCGAACTTCGTCAAGAAATTTGATTTGTCACAAATTGCTTTGGGAGGAATAGCTTTTCATTGCCTGAAGTGGACTCAATGACTGGCAACTGTGATCGCGCTGTCTACAGATGAGCGAATCGAATCCCACAAAGTGGAATTCGATCTAAATTTCAGGATAAGTTAGATTCGCTTTAAAGCCGAATTTACTCAAGCTTCGTGTTAGCAAATCGATTTAATCGGAAATAGTGTAAAAAACTAAAAAATTCATACCTCCTCCATTTGCTCACGACAGGCCGCCAGCCACCATCTTGATTGAAGATCTTGGCCTGAAATCCCGTGTGTGGTGACGTAATCTCGAGCTGCACAAGATTTCACTACAGATCTGCCTCTTCAAGTTATGCTAATTTCACACAGTTTTTACACTCAGATGCCACAATCATGTATGAATGCGGCATCTGAGGGGTACAATGACGGTGGGCATTGCTATCACAGCTTCCTGTCAATGCACCCGCTAATTTTTTTATTCGGCGAATCAGCCGAATCAAACTTTTCATAAATTCGGTCATCTCTAGCGCTGTCCTTCATCATTTAACCCCTCAGATGCTGCAAATAGTGCTCCTGACACTAATAGTGTAAACATAACGTCCCACAAAAATAATTGTGAAGTAATAATGCTCCCATAGTGCCCATACTAGTAATCATGTTCCCTCCTAGATCCCCAGTAGTAATAAAGCCCACCATAATGAGCCCCACTAGTAATAATTCTCCTTATAATGTGACAGTGCAAAAATACCCTCTTTTAATTGCCCCAGTTTAGCTAATGTCCCCATAGTGCCCCTATAATGTGTCAGTATAAAATACCCTCATAGTGCTCCTCTCCTCCCTTCCTCCTAGTGTCCCCCATAATATATCAGTATAAAATGCCCCATATATAGTGCCCCAGTAGATGCCCTAAGTTTCCCCCATAATTTGCAAGTATAAAATACCCCTTCTTAGTGCCCCCGTAGATAACCCCATAGTACTCCTCTCCCCCCTTCTCCATAGTACCCACCATAATGTGCCCCAGTATAAAATGCCCATATACAGAGCCCCCCATGTAATGTGATGCCTCTAATAATGTGTAACAAGTGCCCCCATAGTGTCACCCAATGATGTGCCAGTAAGAAGTGCCCCCATAAATGCCCCCACAGTGCCCCCCAATAATTTCCAGTAAGATGTGTCCCCATAAATACCCCCACAGTGCTCCCTATAATGTGCCAGTAAGATGTGCCCCCATAGATGGCCCCCTAATCATGTGCCAGTTAGAAGTGCATCCCATAGATGGCCCCCCAGAGAACTCAAGTGTCAATAATCTTGGTCATCTGGAATTCCAAACTGCTGTCCACCATGATAGGAGCAGATGGCAAGGGAGATGACTCCAAAGGACGCAAATCACCACAGGTCCTTAGCCAGCAGCTCAACATTACAGAAGAAGACAGAGATCTGCAACTACGTGATCAAGTGGACTCAGTGAGTTATATATATTTTTTTTTTAAACCCTCCAGCACTGTTTTGCTATGCATTCTGTATTCAGAATGCTATTATTTTCCCTTATAACCATGTTATAAGGGAAAATAATACAGATCGGGTCCCCACCCCGATCGTCACCTAGCAACCATGCGAAAAAATCGCACCGCATCCGCACTTGCTTGCGGATGCGGTGCGATTTTCACGCCGCCCCATTCACTTCTATGGTGTCTGTGTTGCGTGAAAAACGCAGAATATAGAGCATGCTGCGATTTTCACGCAACGCACAAGAGATGCGTGAAAATCACAGCTCATGTGAACAGCCCCATAGAAATGAATGGGTCCGGATTTAGTGCGGGTGCAATGCGTTCACATTACGCATTGCTCCAGCGTGGAATACTCGCCCATGTGAAAGGGGCCTTATAATTGTTGCCCATATTAATCAAGTTATTTTGAATTTTTCACCATATAGAAGACAATGATGACAAAAAACTATCCCCCTCGGATACCGGAAGTATCCAAACCAGAGAATGTGCCAAATTGTGGGTGAAACCCATATGTCCCAAAAAACTGCGACTTACCAGTGGAAGCCACTGTTAAAGGTGCAGCAACCGTGAAAGTCACTGTTAAAGGGGCGGTCACCGTTAAATGGACGGCCACTGTGAAAGTTGCTGTTAAAGGGGTGGTCACCGTGGAAGCCACTGTTAAAGGGGCGACCACCGTGTAAGTCACTGTTAAAGGGGAGGTCACTGTTAAAGGGGCACTCACCGTGAAAGTAACTGTCAAAGGGGTGGTCACCTTAAAGGGGCGGCCACTGTAAAAGTCACTGTTAAAGGGGCTGTCACCGTTAAAGGGACGACCACCTTGAAAGTCACTGTTAAAGGGGCTGTCACCATTAAAGGGGCGGCCACTGTAAAAGTCACTGTTAAAGGGGCTGTCACCGTTAAAGGGGCGACCACCTTGAAAGTCACTGTTAAAGGGGCTGTCACCATTAAAGGGGTGGCCACTGTAAAAGTCACTGTTAAAGGGGCGGTCACCATTTAAGGCGCAGCCAGTGTGAACGTCACTGTTAAAGGGGCGGTCACCGTTAAAGGGGCAGCCACTGTAAAAGTCACTGTTAAAGGGGCGGTCACCATTTAAGGCGCGGCCAGTGTGAACGTAACTGTTAAACGGGCATCACCGTTAAAGGGACGGCCATTGTGAAAGTCACCGTTAAAGGGGCTGTCACCGTTAAAGGTGTGGCCACTGTGAAAGTCACTGTTAAAGGGACGGTCAGCGTTAAAGGGGCGGCCACTGTAAAAATCACTGTTAAAGGGGCGGCAACTGTGAAAGTTACTGTTAGATGGGCGGTCACCATTAAAGAGGCGGCCATTGTGAAAGTCACTGTTAGATGGGCGGTCACTGTTAAAGGGGTGGCCATTGTGAAAGTCACTGTTAAAGGGGCAGTCACCGCTAATGGGCGGCCACTGGGAAAGTCACTGTTAAAGGGGCGTCCACCGTTAAAGAGGCGGCCTCTGTGAAAGTCACTGTTAAAGGGGCGTTCACCGTTAAAGAGGCGGCCTCTGTGAAAGTCACTGTTAAAGGAGCGGTCACTGTTGAAGGGGCGGCCATTGTGAAAGTCACTGTATTTAATATAAAATTGCAATAAATAAATACCCTTAAAATGCCGGCTCATCAGCTAGTCTATTCGTAAATGACCCCCCCATGTGTTTTTACTGTGATTGCATTTTTTCACTGATGAAACTGCAGAGGCTTTTACCATATTGATTAAACATGTTTCTCCTGTAAAAACATGGAAAAAACAAATGCATTTTGTGATTTATTTGTAAAAGCCAACACAATAGCAATGTGTGTTTGGTCCAGGAAACACAGTCTTTGGCCTGATTAAAGGAAATATATCACCAAAAATGTTATCTGCCAGTTAAAACCAGATAGCAACACATATAGTATATATTTTTTGTCTTTGCGGACTTCGTTCTAGAGTTGGGTGCAGGTCCCAGGGGTGGGACGTGAACCTTTCAGACATTGGTGGCATATGCTAGTGATATTCCACCATTGTGTAAGATGGGCCAACCCCTTTAAGGTCAGTTTCACAAGAGCCCCATTTCTTGGACCGAATGTTGCGCCTCTGGAGTCATAATGATTTTAAATTTTATGAGTTCCTGCCTGTTTGAAAGTCTACTGTGATGTACTAACGGCATAATGGTACGTGCGATAGAACAGTGGTGGGGCAGGAACTTTCAACATCAGATATCATTATGATGCTGTGGGTTCGGGTCAGGTGCACAATGTTCGGTCCAGAAAATGTGGCCATTATTTGGAGTGTTTTTCGTAGACTGTGAAAACTGAGCTTTTACATGGATCAATAATCAGGCCAATCATTGGAGATGAGCATTTGTATAAACATTTGTTCCCGATAACTGGGTTGTGTGAAAGTGCCAGCGATCACCCAGTTTACTCGTTTATCGGGTGATCGTGTCTTTCAGAGGGTGCCTAAATTCATTGCTTCTGGGCTACAGAATGTGTAAGGCAAACAGTGATCTGATAGTCAGGAACAATGATTTTCAAAGCCGACAAGTTCGCTGTAGTAATCACTTGTCCCCGTACAATGGAGGCGATGAAGATCTCATCTTCACTGATGACCAGGCAATTATATTGAATGTTTGGTGGTCTGAAATACTGGTCTGTGTAAAAGGACTTTTATACAGTCTCTCCTGGTTTTGATTTCACAAAGTGCATAAGAAAAGCTGATCAAAACCTGCATGGGCCCCCTTAAATTGAGTAAATATTCTTTCAGGCACATGGATGTTACCTTGAACACTGGACTTCCAGCTGGCACTTACTGTGATGTTATCTCTGGAGAGAAGAAGGAGTCATCTTGTACTGGCAAACAGATCACTGTGAGCAGCACTGGCTCGGCACGTTTCAAAATCAGCAGTTCAGCCGAAGACCCATTTGTTGCCATTCATGTCAATGCCAAACTGTAAAACTGTGCATTACCAATTAAACAAATGAGCACAATGCTTTGTAGCAGTTTTGTTCTGTATAATAAAATGCCGAAAGGAAGGAAAATAATTAGAGACGAGCAAATGGAATCCAACAAAGTGGAATTCAATCTGATTTTCAGGATAAATTTGATTTGCCGTGAAGCCGAATTTCCTTGTGCTTCATGCTAGCAAATCGATTTAACCTGAAATAGTGGAAAAAAATAAATAAAAAAATCATACTTACCTCCTCCATTTGCTCACAACGGGCCAGCCACCATCTTGATTGAAGATCTCGTCCGAAATCCCGTGCCTTGTGACGTATGATGTCACTACCCTGGCCGGCATGATGACGCCACCTTAGGCCGTGCGAGATTTCGTGCCAGATGTTCGCGAGCAAATGGAAGCGGTAAGTATGATTACATTTTTTTCTGTTAATTTTACAGTTATACATGTTTTACACATACTGTTTTACATGTATGAACGAGGCATCTGAACTTCTGAAGGGTACAATCATGTGGAGCGGCGCTATCGCAGCTCCCTGTCATTGCACCCTGTCATTGCATGGCGCTATTCGTCACAAAGTGATTTTTTTTTTTTTTATGAATTCTGAATTCGGCAAAGCAGCCAAATCGAATTTTCCAAAACTTCGCTCATCTCTAAAAATAATGTAAGCTTCACTTTGGTAACTGTGAGGCTGTGTGCACAGTGATTTTATTTCTGTTCTGCTTTATAAAGCCTCATTCACACATCTGTGTTTCACGGACGTGTGCTGCACGTGTTCTCCACGGACCGCACACGTCCCCATTCATTTTAATGTGTGTATTCAGGCATCAGTGTTTTAGCACTGTCCGTGGGTCAGTGTTTTTAGTATGGACGCATGCTCTATTTTGCCCGTTTTCAAGGATACATAACGTCTATTAAGGCCTCATGCACACGGCCCTTGTTTGGGTCTGCATCCGAGCCGCCGTTCTGCCGTGTTGCATCTGTGGTTTTCAAGGACCCATAGACTATAATGGACGTGATGGATCCATGAACACAGACAAAGTAGAGCATGCGTCTGTGCTAAAAACACTGACCCACGGACCGTGCTAAAACACTGATGTATGAATACACACATGAATGGGGATGTGTGCTGTCAGTGGAGAACACGTACAGCACACGTCCGTGAAACACTGACGTATGAATGAGGCTTTATAGTCTATGGGTCTGTGAAAACCACAGATGCAACACGGATGCCATCCGTGTTGCATCCGTGTTTCACAAGTCATTAAGAAGAGATGCTTTAAAAATAATTTTTCAGCTGTTCAGTGTCAGTGAAACACGGATGCAACACGGACAGCAAAAAACGGACACACGGACCCAACACAGATCCTTCACGGACAGCTTCACGGATGCATCATTGACTACCTTCTCACAGATTTGAGCACGGACGTGTGAATGAAGCTTTACACCAAAACTAAAAATCTAAAAGAAAAACCAGATAACTCACGTGACCGATTCAAGCAGGGCCGGCCTTTGGGGTGCGCGGGCTTTAGCGGCCGCACAGGGCGCCATAGCAACAGGGGCGCCGGGCGGCCGACAGCCCGCCGTGACGCGAATCTTTATTCTGCAGGGCCTGCGGGTGGGCGGCGGACTTACACAGTCACAGTGTGACACAGGTAGCGCTCCGGTCCGGACTGAAGGAGTGAGGAGGGGGCGGGGCTCGCGGCCGCTCTGAGCTCCGCTCTCTCTGCTGCCTGGCTGGCCTGCCTGTCTCTTTAAGAGAGCAGACGGCAGACCAGTGGCTGCTGGAGACGGAGCATAGCTACCGCGGCCCGCACTGCACAGGCACGTCTTTCCTTTTGACGTTGCCAGTGCCACTGAGCTCCGCCTCCAGAGAGAAGATGGAGCGCGCCCAGCAGACACAGCAAGGCCAGCGCGGCAGGCGGCAGCACTACAGCTAGAGGAGGCTAGAGCTAGTCGTCTATGGTCTATCTACAAGAACAAGTATGTATTTATTTGGAAAATGAGAAATGTGTGTGCCAACAGTGCCATGGGGGATGGGGGGACGGGACAGAGATGCATCATCTGGAGGGGACAGGGAGAAATGGATGTGCCAACAGTGCCATGGGGGATGGGACAGAGATGCAGCATCTGGAGGGGACAGGGAGAAATGGATGTGCCAACAGTGCCAGGGGGGATGGGGGGACGGGACAGAGATGCAGCATCTGGAGGGGACAGGGAGAAATGTGCCAACAGTGTGCCATGGGGGATGGGGGGGACAGGACAGAGATGTGCTGATGCTGCCCATCTGGAGGGGACAGGGAGAAATGTACCAATCATTGGTACATTTCTCCCTGCCCCCTCCAGATGGGCAGCAACATCAGCACATCTCTGTCCCCCTCAGTCACCATGGCATTGGCACATTTCTCCCTGTCCCCTCCAGATGGGCAGCATCAGCACATCTCTGTCCAGTCCCCCCCAGTCACCATGGCATTGGTAACCATGGTGACTGGGGGGGGGGGGGCAGAGATGTGCTGATGCTGCCCATCTGGAGGGGACAGGGAGAAATGTACCAATGCCATGGTAACTGAGGGGGGTGCTGGAGTGGGAAAAGTGTGCAATGGGTGAGGGGGGGTCTCAGAGAGGACTCAGGGGGGGCTCATAGAGGACAGGGGGACAGTGTGCTTTCTTGCTACTACATCAACCCCCCCCCCCCCCCCAGGGATTTTGGGGGCCATTAAGGGTTGGACTTTAACTCCTTTCTGCTGATGTTGAGTGTGCACATAGCCACCAATGTGCACAATCCGCATCATCCAACCCCTAATGCCCCCCAAAATGCTCGGTGTGGGGGGGGGGGGGGTATGACAGGCAGGAGGAGTAATGTGTATGCGGGCTCTTGCCCTGCACTCGCTCAGCTTGTGCTTGCATACATATCGTGCCCTGTGTCCACTGTCCTGTGCCCACTCTGCTAAAGCCTGGCAGAGCCCAGCTATGCCCAGCTTTACCAAAGCAGACAGGCAGGAACTGTGATGTGATCATATTTATCGTATGTATGTGTGTGTGTCCGTCCCTGTGTGTGTGTCTCTTCCTGTCTGTCACCATCACCATGCCCACTGTTCCTATGTCTTGACGCAGCTGCATCAGGACGTTCTGTGCGGAGGAAGAAGAAGGAAGAGGAGGCAGCGCCGCCAGGAGGGAGTCTGTGCGATAGACACAGGAAGGCACACTAAGGACTAAGGTAACACTACCACATGATCTGCACTAGTGTTATCTGTGGTGTTACATAGGACTGCAGGTAACACTACCACATTATCAGCACTAGTGTTATCTGTGGTTTTACATAGGACTGCAGGTAACACTGCCACATGGTCTACACTAGTGTTATCTGTGGTTTTAGATAGGACTGCAGGCAACACTACCACATGATCTACACTAGTGTTATCTGTGGTGTTACATAGGACTGCAGGTAACACTACCACATTATCAGCACTAGTGTTATCTGTGGTTTTACATAGGACTGCAGGTAACACTGCCACATGATCTACACTAGTGTTATCTGTGGTTTTACATAGGATTGCAGGTAACACTGCTACATTTTCAGAAATCAGAGAGCCATCACTGTCTGTGTTATCTGTATTCAGAGAGCTAAGTGTTATTTGTGGTGTTACATAGGACTGCAGGTGACATGTACTACATTATCTGTAGACGGTACTCAGAGAGTTATCACTGCGTTATCTGTAGTATATTTGTTACAAAGATTTTTTTCCTCTTTGTGTGTGTTTATGCGACCAGGTGTAAGAGGGGGGCGCCACAAGGTTAGCTCGCACAGGGCGCCTGAACACCTAAGGCCGGCCCTGGATTCAAGCAACACCCAACAGATCCTATTGACTATAAAATCCTTTAGGTATTTGTCATGTGACCCTGCATTTTACTGGACAAATTATCTCAGCATGCTGCACTATTTTGTCCTGCATTTTTCACAGAATCTGCAATGGAGAACCCTAATGAAGCCTCAGACGCAGATGTAAACATGGCCTAACAAAATGCGATGTTAGTTTGCCTAATATTCCCACTGCTCAAGTGACAATACATGCAAAATTCTAATATTGATAGAGCATGAACAAGAATCCATGTCTGGTTAATTTTGTCAGTTGTCACAAGTAGTGCAGTGATGGGCGAAGTTTTGAAAAATTTGATTTGGCAGCTTTGCCGAACTTCGTCAAGAAATTTGATTTGTTACAAATTGCTTTGGCAGGAATAGCTTTTCATTGCCTGAAGTGGACTCAATGACTGGCAAATGTGATCGCGCTGTCTAGGGATGAGCAAATTGAATCCCACAAAGTGGAATTCGATCTAAATTTCAGGATAAGTTCAATTCGCTTTAAAGCTGAATTTCCCCGTGCTTCGTGTTAGCGAATCGATTTAACCGGAAATAGTGTAAAAAACAAAAAAATTCATACCTCCTCCATTTGCCAGCCACAATTTTGATTGAAGATCTTGGCCCAAAATCCCGTGTGTGGTGACGCTGCACAAGATTTCACTCCAGTTCCGCCTCTTCAAGCAAGACTCCGTCGGCCGGCCGTTGTGAGCAAATGGAGGCGGTAAGTTTGATTTAAAAAAAAAGTTTGTTAATTTCATACAGTTTGCCTCGATCATGTATGAACGCGGCATCTGAGGGGTACAATGACGGGGGCAGTGCTATCGCAGCTTCCTGTCATTGCACCCGCTACTTACAAAAAAATATGCTTCGTGACAAAGTAATTCGTCACAAAGTGAATAATTTTTTTTTATTCAGAGAATCAGCCGAATCAAACTTTTCATAAATTAGTTCATCTCTAGCTCTGTCCTTCATCATTTAACCCCTCAGATACCGCATTCAACACTGACACATTGCAGCATCTGAGACTCACATTCAGGTGCTTATCAGGAGGTTAATCCGGGTTTAAAAAAAAAAAAATCCTCATCCACTCCCGTCTTGATTGAAGAAAACCCATCAAAAGAAAGTGCGGTAAGCATTATATCTCCACTTGATCACCGCACACAGTGACCTAATCACTGACGTCACAGCGAGAGGCCAGCTTGATCACATGGCGATGTCTTCATGCTTGATGCGTTTCCTTTGACAGGTCAAATCTAATCAATCAAGACTGGTGGCTTCTTTGCGATCAAGTGGATGAAGAGAGTATAATATTTTTTGTTCTCAGCCATCATTTTCGGAAACATTTCCACCAAGTTTCCACCAAGCACGAGGAAATTCAGTTTTGCGGCGAATCACATTTTTATACAATTTTGGGATCAGATTCCACTTCGGATGTTTTCATTCATTCAACACTAGCGAAGTGGTCAAAACCAGGGCACCCATCCGTAAATAGGGCCCCCTACTCAGCTGCTCCTCTACTACCAAGCGATCAACCTGCCTCTGAGCGGAGCGGCAGTTTACAGAGATTCACACTGTTATGCCTTATAGGCCTCAGACCACAAGACTCTGTGGAGTAGCGTGGGTTGCCAGCAACCGGGGCAAGCCAAGTATTGGGCCCCCAACCAGTGGCCATGCCCTATTTTTCAGATAATGTAGTAGATATCACCTGCAGTCCTATGTAACACCACAGATAACACAGTGATAACTCTCTGTGTACAGATAATGTAATAGATGTACAGTATGTGAGCCCCCAGAATTCAGAACACGCACAGTGTGACCTGAAGTCTGGGGCCAGGCTGATACCGTGTGGGCCAAATCCTATATCCACTCTCTCATCACTACAGAACATATAGGGTAATACAGCGCACATACCTCTTATATCCAGTGACTTCTCCTTTGATGTAGATGTTCTCTTTCCTCATCTTCTCCTTTCAGACTAGACTGCCATTTTTTAGCCATTTCTTGTCTCTGCAGTTTGAAAAAAACAACAACTTCATTTTCTACTTTTCATCATCCTCACATCTTCTGGACAAATCATCCTACCATCCCCAATACTGTGCCTGCCGTGCTCCCCAATATTATACTGCAGAAACAGATAAACCCCCTGATTATGCTAGTACCATGCAGATAGTACCCTTTAATAATTATTAGCACACAGTGCCCTAAAATAACTGCGTCCAGCAAATAGTGCCCCTGACACTAATAGTGTAAACATAACATCCCCCAAAAATAATTGTGATAAGCTGATACTGCTGATGCCAAGGTGCCCCCAAAGTAATAGTGCTCTCAAAAGTCCTACCAATAGGAATAATTCTCTGCTAGAGAACACATGGTAGTAATAGTGCTCCTACAGTGCCCCAGAAATAATAATGCTCCCATAGTGCCCATACTAATAATCATGTTACCCCTAGACCCCCAGTAGTAATAAAACCCACCATAATGCCCCCTGGCGAATCAGCCGAATCAAACTTTTCAGAAATTAGTTCATCTCTAGCGCTGTCCTTCATCATTTAACCCCTCAGATACTGCAAATAGTGCTCCTGACATTAATAGTGTAAACATGACGTCCCCCAAAAATAATTGTGAAGTAATAATGCTCCTATAGTGCCCATACTAGTAATCATGTTCCCCCTAGATCCCCCGTAGTAATAAAGCCCACCATAATGAGCCCCAGTAGTAATAATTCTCCTAAATAATGTGACAGTGCAAAAATACCCTCTTTTAATTGCCCCAGTTGAGCTAATGTCCCCATAGTGCCCCTATAATGTGTCAGTATAAAATACCCCCATAGTGCTCCTCTCCCCCCTTCCTCCTAGTGTCCCCCATAAAATATCAGTATAAAATGCCCCATATATAGTGCCCCAGTAGATGCCCTAAGTTTCCCCCATAATTTGCAAGTATAAAATACCCCTTCTTAGTGCCCCTTTAGATAACCCCATAGTACTCCTCTCTCCCCTTCTCCATAGTACCCACCATAATGTGTCCCAGTATAAAATGCCCATATACGGAGCCCCCCATATAAAATACTCCTTCTTTGTGGCCTCAGTAGATGCCCCCAATAATGTTTAAGAAGTGCCCCCATAGTGTCACCCAATTATGTGCCAGTAAAAAGTGCCCCCAATAATGTGCCAGTAAGCAGTGCCCCCATAAATGCCCCCACAATGCCCCCCAATAATTTGCCAGTAAGATGTGCCCCCATAGATGCCCCCACAGTGCCCCCAATAATGTGCCAGTAAGTTGTGCCCCCATAGATGCCCCCCAATCATTTGCCAGTGAGAAGTGCCTCCCATAGATCGCCCCATAATCATGTGCCAGTAACAAGTGCCCCCAATAGATGGCCCCCCCAATCATGTGCCAGCAGCCAGTATTGTACCATATAAAAAAATAAACATTTATACCTCCATGGTAGCGATGCGATGCAGGCCTCTTCCGGCCTGTATCCCGCACTGTATGGCTCAGGCACCGGCCTCTGATAGGCTGCTGGCACTAGGTCCGGTTTTAGCTTTGATCACTGACCACACCTTTCGGACTCTTGAACACGACTACATGCACTAAAAGATGTATAGTGTTCGTTAGCGGGCCATATGTCCCAGATCGTCATTGATCGTGCGTACAGGAGTACAGAGCATCATGATTGCGCATGCGCGATCAACCTTCCTCTGAGCGGAGCGGCAGTTTACAGAGAGTCACACTGTTATGCCTTATAGGCCTCAGACCACTAGACTCTGTGGCGTAGCGTGGGTTGCCAGCAACCGGGGCAAGCCAAGTATTGCGCCCCCCAACCTGTGGCCATGCCCCTTTTTACAGATAATGTAGTAGATATCAACTTTAGTCCTATGTAACACCACAGATAACACAGTGATAACTCTCTGTGTACAGATAATGTAGTAGATGTATGTGAGCCCCCAGAATTCATACATGGGATTGTATTGTACCATATAAAAAAATAAACATTTATACCTCCACGGCAGCGATGCGATGCAGGCCTCTTCCGGCCTGTATCCCGCACTGTATGGCTCAGGCACCGGCCTCTGATAGGCTGCTGGCACTAGGTCCGGTTTTAGCTTTGATCACTGACCACACCTTTCGGACTCTTGAACACGACTACATGCACTAAAAGATGTATAGTGTTCGTTAGCGGGCCATATGTCCCAGATCGTCATTGATCGTGCGTACAGGAGTACAGAGCATCATGATTGCGCATGCGCAGCCGCCCTCCATTCATTTCTATGGGAGAGGCGGGGATTAGCGCTTGGTGGTGGACGGACCCCGGGAAATCTCTGGTCCTCCAGCAACAGTGCTCCCCGCTCTGTTCTCGATATAGGTGCGAGTCCTAGCAATGAAACCCACACCTATCAGACAATGGGGGCATATTCAAGCGAAATCCCCCGATTGTCTAATGTGAATACCCCTTTAACAGCTGTATGTCCCTTGTGGTAATCACACTAGTTATGTCTGAGCTTCATCGGGAAATCATTAATCAAACTGTAAAATTACAATTTGTTAATGAATTCAGGATGATGCTAATGGACCGTGACTCCCACAAGGGCTCATATGAAAGGGCACAAGATTGAACAATGAACAAGCATTTGTTTGTTCATGTGCCAATCATAGGGTCTACGATCAGTAAAGAGCCAAAAGATAGCTCATTATTGATGGTCATGTTCATGATTCTTCCAACATTGGCACTAATGCTGTTTTGAAAAAAAATAACTACCAAGGGTGTTATAATAAACGCACAGTAGTGAGACTAGGGTAGTTTTAATTTCAACACAGCTGTAGTGGCCAAGGTTACCCGGTACAGGACAATAAAAACACAGACACAGTGAAGTAAACTATAATTTTTTTTATTTTTTTATAATTAAAAACAAAATACAAAATAAAATAATATATAAACATATTTAAACTTTTACAACTGTGCAAAATTGGGAGGGGAGGTGGACTGTCATGGGGTTGGTGGTCTGGGGCTGGCAATGGTAGCCCCCCTGTCCTGTCGATTAGCAGAGATTAAACTATGGGCCACAGGAAAGGATGCAGGGTGAAATTGTGGGTTGTGGAGAAAGGGAGGTTCTGAGGAGGAGGGGACCCGAGCATGTGTAGAGGTGGAGGGAGTTTGGAAAGAAGTTGGAGGAAAATAGTGGGGAGGAGAAGAAGAATAAGAGACAGGAGGGAACAAATGCTTGGGGGAGGGGGGGATGGGAAGGTTGGCGGTAATGGCCACTGGTGTGCGATGGGGAGTAGGTGTGGGATGGGGAGTAGGTGTGGGATGGGGGATAGGTGTGGGATGCGGGTCGGGGTGGGGGTTGGGGGTGGTGCATAATTTGCCATGACCCGTTCTCTAGCATGATCTTAAACTCATGCAACTGCTTGGGCATCATTGAGTCCATCAAACTGATTATGCTTAACCCATAATTGTAGTTTGGGCTGCGTTGAATAGCCAACTCCGCCCCCTCCCAGCAGCGAATCAAGTCAGCACTAAACTCCTTCTTATGTTCGGCAAAACCTTCCAGAGAGTCGGAAACGACCTCTACAAGGTTTGCATAATCAGTTTGATTTGGCCTACCGGATCTCTGCCTGCTCACCAGGGCTCTCAAATTTTGGCGGAAACCAAAGAGCCTCTGTTGAGCGGAGGGATCTGGTAGGGGACTCAGATTGTCCTGAGCCAATGCATGAGGGACAGTAGGGCTGGTGCTGGCGATCCATTCCTGTTCCGCCTCAGGGGCTTGTTCAGGCTCCCGAGTACTGCTGGCACTTCTGTAGGGGAAAAAAAAGAAAATGGAAAGTAAAGAATTGTCCTTTAAATAAAACATCCATGTTCTATGCTATGTCTACCTTATACCATAGGGGGGTGGCCAAAACAGGGACTTACACTCAGACGTAGAGAACAGTTGTCCCTCTGCCTGTAGGGGGCTGTCCAAAACAGGGATGCCAAATGCTCCGCTGTCTCAGACAGCCCTTTACACTCAGACGTAGAGAACAGTTGTCCCTCTGACTGTAGGTGGCTGGCTAAAACAGGGGAGCCAAATGCTCCGGTTTCTCAGACAGCCACTTACACTCATACTGAGAAAACAGTTGTCCAGCTGCCTGTGGGGGGCTGGCCAAAACAGGGGAGCCTAACACTCCGCTGTTTCAGACAGCCCCTTACACTCAGATGGAGAGAACTGTTGTCCCTCTGACTGTAGGGGGCTGGCTAAAACAGGGGAGCCAAACGCTCCACTATCTCAGACAGCACCTTACACTAAGACCGAGAGAACAGTTGTCCCTCTGACTGTAGGGGGCTGGCCAAAACAGGGGAGCCAAATGCTCCACTGTCTCAGACAGCCCCTTTAAATACATTATTTTTACAGTAGTAAAAAATATTTACCTTCTTGGTGCCATTATCTTTTGCAGGAACCCCAGGGCCGCTGTATAGATGTATGTGGTCCCTGAGGTTCCTCCGGAGCCACTCGAGGCCTAAACCTCCTTGTGAAATCCCTCCCGAAGTGGTACCTGATAGATCGCCAACGTGTGGTAACCAGTTTGGCTGTAGAAAAAAAACATAAAAATAAAATTTAGCATGATGTAAGGTAAAGGAACAATATGAATGTAGTAAAATACATATTGTTGTACTTATCATATTTCTTCTGAGCCGCCGCATTTAGATCCCCCCAGGTCTCAAAAAGTTTAGAACATATGTCCCTCCAGAGCCGCTGGGTCCAATGATGATCAACGTGGTGGCGGTCGGAGTGGTCCCATAAAGATAGACGCGCCTCCACTAGTTGGATGAGGAGCATGTTATCGATAGTAGGGACCCCGAGCTCATCTTCTCTGGTGGAGCCTCTGGAACCCTGAAAGAAAAATAAATACAAAATTAACTGAAAATCCTAATACAAAATGCAAATTAGAACTACTTAATCAAGACTTACACGTCTACGACCACCACGCTCATTCCCGCGGACTCTGGAGGCGACTGGGGGATCCTCGCTGGCTGCTCTAGGTGTAGATTGCTGAAACAAAACCAAAAAATGTTGTAATGTATATATATACTTCTTGACTGCCCCGGTCCGGGCTTGGTCCACCTCCCCTGGACAATGGCGATGCCACCAGTGTCAAGCGGGCCCCGTCAGGTGAGCCGGCCACAGCTGGAGAGCTGTCCGGTGATGATGTAGAAACCTATAATAAGGGCACATACTGATTAATGCAACAAATAAAACAGTACAAACTCCAAGCGTTCATTTTATACTTATCGGCCTCTGAATATGACGGTGCCTTCTGGGTGGGTGTCTCCAATCAATTGTTTAATTCTTTGATGACATCTGTATGCAACATAATACCAGACAAAATGCAGATAACGTTAAAGGAACTTGTTTAGAGCACTATTTCCACATATAACACCAAAATTTGTTTTTTAAATAATTTATAAATAAAAAATTGGCGCTTGCCCACCACAGAACTTACTATTGAAGTTTTTATTTTTTTGACGACCCTAAAAAAAAAATATATATATATAATAATCCCACAGGTGCCATGATACCCCCAAGTACCATAATCCCCCCAGAGCCAGCAGCCCACAACAGTGCCAGCAGCACCCCCTCAGTGCCAGTAGCCCCCACAGTTCCAAACAACCCCCCCACAGTTCCAGCAGCCCCCCACCTCAGTGCCATCAGCCACCCCCCAAACCCAGTAGCCCTCGTAAAGCCATCCCCCCCACCTAGTGCCAGCAACCACCACAGTTCCAGCCACACACCCCCGTGACAGCAGCCCCCCAGTTCCAACCAACCCCCCACAGTGCCATCAGCCTCCCCAGTGCCAGCAGCTCTCCACCCCAGTGCCATCAGCCACCCCCCAAAGCCGGTAGCCCCCATAAAGCCAGCCCCCCACCCAGTGCCAGCAGCCCACACAGTTCCAATCACCCCCACCAGTGCCAGGAGCCCCCGCAGTTCCAGCAAAACTCCCCCCAGTGCCATAAGCCCCCCAGTGCCAGCAGCCCTCCCACCCCAGTGCCCCCCCCAGACCCAGTAGTTTCCATAAAGCCAGGCCCCCCAGTGCCAGCAGCCCCCAAAGTTCCAGCTACACCCCGCCAGTGCCAGCAGCCCCCACAGTTCCAGCAACACCCCCCACCAGTGCCAGCAGCCCCCACTCCAATTCCAGCAGCCCCCCAGCCCACTGCATCAGCCACCCCCAGAGCCAGTAGCCCCCTTAAAGCCAGCCCCCACCCCCAGTGCCAGCAGCCCCCACGGTTCCAGCCAGCCACACACACACACACACACCCAGTGCCAGCACCCCCCACCCCCAGTGATAGATAGATAGATAGATAGATAAAAGAAAGAAAGACAAACAGACAAAACTTCCTATACTTACCAGTGTTCAGCAAGTTGATGATCCAATATGGCATACGATGATGGGAGGGGAAGGAAATTATTGGGCATGCGCAGAGAGGTGAACAGTTTCAAACGGATCCGTCTCAAAGCGGAGCCAGTACAAACGGATCTGTCCCCATTGACTTCAATTGTTAGTCCGGACGGATCAGTTTGGCTCCACATCGTCAGAAGGCCATCAAAACGCAGCAAGCAGCGTTTTGGTGTCCGCCTGCAAAGCGGAACGGTGACCAAACGCAGCCCAACTGATGCATTCTGAGCGGATCCTTATCCATTCAGAATGCATTAGGGCTGAACTGATCCATTTTGAGCCGTTTGTGAGATCCCTGAAACGGATCTCACAAATGGAATTCAAAACGCCAGTGTGAAAGTAGCCTAAACCAAATAGAACCATCATTCAGCATTGACTGCTACTGACTTAATGGGATGGAAGAACCTTTCGGCTACCCCGTACCCCTTACCACGACCCCCCTCCTTCGTTAATAATACTCAACCACAATCTTGTTGGTAAAATATGGCCGTACCAGGCCACCTTTATTAAATTAACATATAACTTACAACTTTTCCAAACATGCATATTATTTAACCATAATATCAACACATTATCTTAACATTTTCCGCTGTTAACCCTCCAAGGGATCCTGGGAGGCAACCCCAAAACACGTCTTTTCCCGATCTCCTTTTTCCTGACTTTCCTTGCCCTTGGCCGCGTTCACCGACCCAAGGACACCAGATCCACCAATTCCAAGTATACAACTCCCCTAGGCCAACTTAGGCCGAACAGGAAGCGCATTAACCAGCTTATTTTAACTCCAATAGACGCGCATTCCACCATCTAGCGCATCTCTTAACCATGAATTGCCCCCCAGGATCCCCCATCAGAAAACTGCCCCCGCCAAACTCTAAACGCACCCCTGAACAAGCATGCTAATAAATAACTCCTAAACCAGGGCGGGTGGGAGGGAACTTCCTCGCTCTCTGCAACTACCCCGAGCCCCTCCCCTCACTTCCTTTTATAATGCCCGCCAAACCGTCCTCCAGCTCCACCCCTTAACTACCTTCCCTCTTACACGCTCCCAAACTCTTAACCCTTCCTTTGCCTGCAGTCTCCCCCCAAGTCAATACGCATTCCGCTAGGACTGCGCCCCCGCTACATTGCTATTCTGACTTAATGGGATGGAAGAACCTTTCGGCTACCCCATACCCCTTACCACGACCCCCCTCCTTCGTTAACAATACTCAACCACAATCTTGTTGGTAAAATATGGCCGTACCAGGCCACCTTTATTAAATTAACATATAACTTACAACTTTTCCAAACATGCATATTATTTAACCATAATATCAACACATTATCTTAACATTTTCCGCTGTTAACCCTCCAAGGGATCCTGGGAGGCAACCCCAAAACACGTCTTTTCCAGATCTCCTTTTTCCTGACTTTCCTTGCCCTTGGCCGCGTTCACCGACCCAAGGACACCAGATCCACCAATTCCAAGTATACAACTCCCCTAGGCCAACTTAGGCCGAACAGGAAGCACATTAACCAGCTTATTTTAACTCCAATAGACGCGCATTCCACCATCTAGCGCATCTCTTAACCATGAATTGCCCCCCAGGATCCCCCATCAGAAACTGCCACCAACGACCACCGGTGACACCTCACTTGTGGGAGTCACGCCACACCTTGAAAGCCATCTCCAGACCATCACGAATCCCCAAAGCCCACATATCCATCCCCAGATCATTCAGATGTACACCATCCGACCTCAGAAATTGAGGAGAAGCCGCCTCCAACTCCTGATGCCGAACCACCAAGCCACCCTGGCGACGCACGAAACGCCCTACCTCCTTATTTAATTTCGCCCGGGCCTTATTAATACGGTCCACTGACCGTGCAAATCGCCAAGCTCTCCTGGCGACTACCTCAGACCACACCACGATCAGGTCCGGGAATTGTGACAACAAGCGGAGCAGATCAAGCTTAATGTCCCTGATAACATCACGGGACCTACGGACGCCCAGGTCATTACCCCCCACATGCAGCACCACAATATCAGGAGCCCGATCCAAGGCTACGTACGCCTGAAACTCCGGCAACACACGACCCCACATGAGGCCCCGCAGCCCGATCCACCGTACTTGCAACTCCTCAGGGGAAAACCCCAAAAGCCGACCGTTCCGCTGCACGTCCGCCCGCAATGCACCCCAGTAGACATACGAGTGTCCGAAAATCCACGCCAATCCAGACTCCGGTTCTGTAAAACAAAACAAAACAACACACCACCGACATTAAACCCAGCAAACGAAAATTTTCTTAAGGCCACATCTACATAGAACCTCCCTACAACAAATGTGGCCGAACGTATGACCGAAAACATGACGACTCCCACCGGCCTATCCTCTTGATGACAGTATCCCCCAGGCCCCACCGGGCCGCTTCGGTCGCTGCGCCAATCCGAAACGAATGCGACGCATATTCCTGGGCCGGCAACCCAGCCGCCCTCAAACAAGACCGAAACACAGCCACAAACTGAAAAACCGACAAACTAGATCCGTCTTGATGCACCAGTAAAGGACCTGAACCACGTGGCCGCACAGCCAAAAATTCCTCCACACAGCGCACCGGACAGAGTACAGACCCCAGCAAAGGCCGCAACCACAACACTGCCCCCTTACCAACCTGATCCGTTTTGGACCTACGCAACTTGCATCGCAATACTCCCTCCTGAATACTAACATCTTCCCTCAACAGACCCCCAGACCCCTTCCGAGTAGCGGACACCAACTCCGATATCCTGAACGCCCCAAAGAAAGCTAAGGAAAAAGCCACCCTAAACAGCACGACCTCAAAAGACGAAGCACAAATCCTCCCAGCCTGCTCCCATAACTGCAACAAAACTTCAAAGGACACCGGACGCCTCGCATCCCTGCGAACCGCCCCGCGGCGATACCCCTTTAACGCCTGCCGCACCACAAAACTCTTGGTCACGTCCGCCCTCCCGCGCAAACGCAACCAGAAGGACACCGCCGCCACCCGCCTGGAAGCAACAGAGAAGGACAACCCCTCACTAAACGACACCCCCAACCAATATACCAACAAGGTCTGCCACTCCTCTGCTACATCACCCACCCCCACTTGTTCCAACAAACCTTCCCAAAGCGACCACACTGCCGAGTAGGACGCCCACGTCCCTTTACTCACTGACCGCCGAATCAAGTCAGCCGAGACCCCAAGGCCACGCTCCAGAGGACAGGACAACCCTCGAACCTCCGCCTCCGGTGCCAATCCTCGAAAACGATCCCACTGGAAACGAGAAAGAGAATCAGCCACGGAGTTATCAACCCCCGGCAGGTGAACAGAAACAAAACAAGAATTCAACCACAAACCTTGCAACACTAACAACCGAAGTAATCTCAACACCGGAGGTGACGACGCTGATTGACTGTTAATCACCTGCACCACCCCCATGTTGTCACAATAAAAACGCACTCGTTTATTGCGTAGCCTGTCACCCCACAGTATTGTAGCCAACACTATCGGAAACAGCTCCAACAAGACCAAGTTCCCAAGAAAACCTGCCTCTCGCCACTCCCCCGGCCAGGGACCTGCACTCCATTGTCCCCCGCAATACACCCCATAACCGCCGGAACCCGATGCATCCGAGAATAACTCCAAGTCCACATTAGAGACAGGCGCCTCCAACCACATCGCCTGGCCATTGAAACCCACCAAAAAGGCCTGCCACACCCGTAAGTCCTCCCTCATCTCCGAGGACAAACGCAAATAGTGAAACGGAACCACTACACCCGCCGAAGCCTGTGCCAGCCGTCGGCAGAACACCCTACCCATAGGCAATATCCTGCAGGCGAAATTCAACTTACCCAACACCGACTGGACCTTCCGCAACTGAACCCGCCTGGCCCGCACCAAAAAGGCCAAATCCTCCAACAAATCCCTAACCTTGTCCCCCGGCAACCGACATTCCATAGCCACCGTATCAATTTCAATCCCCAAAAAACGAAGCACCGTTGCCGGTCCTTCCGTCTTGTCCTGGGCCAACGGCACTCCAAAACGAGCAGCCACCCGTTCCATAGTCCTCAACAAAACCGAACAAACCCGTGATCCCGCGGGGCCGATAAACAAAAAGTCATCAAGATAGTGTAACACCAAATTCCAACCAGATTCCATCTTGATAACCCACTCCAAAAACGTACTAAAACATTCAAACAGCGAACAAGAAATCGCACAACCCATCGGCAAACAGCAATCTACATAAAAACTCCCCTCCCACTGAAAACCCAACAAGTGAAAACTCTCTGGATGGATCGGCAACAACCTAAACGCGGCCTCAATATCGGTCTTGGCCAACAAGGCCCCCTGACCAAAACGCCGTACCCACCGCACTGCCGCGTCAAAAGACGTATATGAAACTGAACACAGCTCCTCCGCTATACCATCATTCACCGCCCCACCCGGCGGAAAGGACAGGTGATGTATCAAACGAAACTTATTGGGCTCCTTTTTGGGCACTAGCCCCAATGGTGATACCCAAAAATCCGGCAACGGCTGACAAACAAAAGGACCAACAACCCTTCCCGCAGCAACCTCCTTCTCAATCTTCTCAGCCACCACCCCCGGACAACGCAACGCCGAAGCCAGGTTCCGCGGTACTGTACCATCACCAACCGATTGACACGGAATTTTGAAACCCCACTGAAAACCATCCCGCAACAAAGCAGCCGCCTCCCTATTTGGGTACTTCTCTAAATAAGGCACCATCTCTCCCACCTTCACCGGCGTCACCCCTCTTTTGCCCAACCTCGGGTCCCTTACCTCTCCCCCTCCTGAAGCATTTTGACAGACTATGGGCGCCTCCGCAACCAGAGCACTCGTGTCTGAACCGGCACTCGGCCATGAACCGACAATGGCCCTCGTTGTACTGCCAGCAACAGCCCTTCCTCCCAACGCCTTGCCCCTCACCGGCCGAGGAACCCCCGGCCCCCCCTCGAAAGGGCATAGACCCCGCCTTCGGAGCCGTCATCAATTTCATCCAAAGACTAATGTCCTTATGATCCCATCTAATGCTCGGTCTGACCGCCTTCCTCTGCCGAAACTGCTCATCGTATCTGAGCCACGCCACACCCCCATAAACCCGATGAGCCTCACCGATGGCATCCATATAACCGAACAACGCTGAGCAATGTTCCGGAGCCTTTTCCCCCACCACACTAGCAAATATGGCAAATGCCTGGAGCCAATTCTGAAATGTACGCGGAATGAGCCTATACCTCCGTTTTTCCTCCTCCTCCCGCTTACTTTCGTCAGGCTTACCCCTATCCAGATTGAACTTCTCTAACGGAAGCAGGGAGAATATTTCCACATATTCATCCCGCCATATCTTGTCCTTAACCTCCTGCTTCAGGTGCGCTCCCAACGGACCCTCGAAGCAAACATAAACCTCACCTTTAGCCGCATCCGCCAACCGCACACCATCACCCAGCACACTCCCTTGTTTCGCTGACTCCCCAGCCGCAGATCCCGCAGACAACCCAGGTTGAGAACCCAAGCACTCCGCCCCAGCAACCACTCCCGTACCACCGGCACCCTGCAAAGGATCCCAAACCGCCGCCGGCGACACCGCTGCTCCCTGCCCCAACTTCGTCAACAGAGCCAACATACCAGATAACAGTTCCTGCGCTAACAACGCAGGACCCCCTCCCCCCACCTGACTAGGCACAGCATCCCCAATCCCCGCCCCCACCGCAACATGCTCAGATGTCCTCTCACCTGGCCGTCCCTGGGAAGAAGACCCAGCAGCCGTCGCTCCTCCACCAGACGTCCCCGACGGGCCCCCACTCGATGATGGCACAGCATCCGGCACCTCTTCCACCGCCAAGACACCCGCCGCCTGAGGAGGATCCGCTTCAAGCTCTCCTTCCTCCATACTCCGCCCGGACGAAGACCCACCGCTATGGCTCCTAGCGAGGGTGTGGGAACCCGATTCCTAGTCCCTGCCTCCTTGCCGAACCGCTGCGCCTAAGGACCTCCTGGTCCCGGCCACCGCAGTCCCCACAGCCCCACACAGCGCCGCCTCCCCCTCATTTTCTGCTCTCCCGCCACACCGCCGCACCGGGGGCGGAAGCACCACCGGACCCCCAGTCAGCGGTCCATCGTCCTGTCGCCGGCCCTCCACCAGGGGCCGCGACGCGCCACCACCTCGACTGTATCCTGCCGCGGCCCCCAGCGCCTGACCCCTCCTCCCGGCTGCGGCCTCCAGACGCGGTCTCTCCTCACTCTCCGATGCACGCAAGGCCGCGGCGGGTCCCCGTCTGGCCGCATCTCTTCCATCCAGCAGGATTCCCCCCGCGGCAGCAGGTGAGTCCGTCGACCGCAGTCCCCCGCTCCGGGGCCCAGAACCGCCGCGCGCCGCACTACCGGACCTGGGGGCAGACCCAGCAGATGCCGGAGCCCCCCCCGCTGCCCCGGCCCGAGCCGCCACTGACCTCCCGCTGCGCCGAGGTGCCGATCGGGACGCCGGCACCGCCTCTCTCCTCTGTGGGCCGCGGGAAGGACTCCGCACCCGCCTCCGGACACGAGGGGTCGCCTCCGGGCTAAGCCGCTCCGGGGGGACCGAACGGCGCGTCCTGGTCCGCACCTCCCCCGCTCCACTCGGGCCAGGAACCGCACTCAAAGCCCCCGTCAGGTGATCCTGCAGCCACGCCGTACCGTGCTGCCGCGCCGCGTCACGCACCGCCACCATCAAAGCCTCCAGGTCCGCCATAACTTCCTCGCTCTCTGCAACTACTCCAAGCCCCTCCCCTCACTTCCTTTTATAATGCCCGCCAAACCGTCCTCCAGCTCCACCCCTTAACTACCTTCCCTCTTACACGCTCCCAAACTCTTAACCCTTCCTTTGCCTGCAGTCTCCCCCCAAGTCAATACGCATTCCGCTAGGTCTGCGCCCCTGCTACATTGCTATTCTTCTAAGGGGTTAAACATCCATGATCAGTTACATATCTCTGATCTAGTCCTCTCCAGTGATAGCTCGAGAACAGTTCCTTTGCCCCCCGATTATCCCACCATATGTGTATGGTGGTGCTTTGGAAACTCCTAGCCTGCAACATTGAACATGTATCGTGGATATTGGGAAGGAGTTAAAATAATGAATCTGAAGGATCTGTTTCCACTATTATGAGGACAATTGATAACTACCCCATAGTAAGCATTTTGTCTTCCTCTGGACCAAGACTCCAAAATAAACAGGTTGAAGTAAAGTAAGTTGATTGTGTTTTTTTTACGCTGTTTCTACCCTTTAAGTTGTCCTTGATTGTATGTGTTCTATTTATAATGTTCAATTGATATGAACATACTACAAATATGATAAAACACGTCCACTTGTGAGAATTTCCAGAATATCATCACCTGGCTTCATGTATCACAGAAAAGAGTGACAGGTGGTCATTTAGAGGAAAAAGAAGCTTACATAACTCACAGTATAAATGAGCTAAAGCAAGACTGTACTGTACACTCTGCAGGCAGCATGAAGCTCCTTCTTCTGTTGGTGTCCATTGGGCTATGCTCAGCCCAGTTCAATCCCAACACTAGAGCAGGACGCACATCTATCGTCCACTTATTTGAATGGAAATGGGATGACATTGCAGCAGAGTGTGAAAGATACTTGGGACCCAATGGATTTGGAGGAATACAGGTAGGTAGACAACACCTATAATTGGATCACTACCTGTTATGAGTTTTACATAATTTTTTAAAATTAGATCTTTTATAGTGTCAAAATTTTAAGTTCAGTGTATTATGGCCTAGCCATTTAGATGCCTTATGTTGTAAAAGATTTTACAATAGAAACTGCATACATTATTTTTTATTTTATTTTTGATACATTTTATTAAGAATCAAACTATTATTTTCCATACATATTTAAAATCAACATCATTACATTTCTTCCTTTTTAACCCTACCCGTAATACCCACCCTCCTCTTTGTGATGCGTCTCTCTAAAGGCGGAATCAATAAGAAGACTAATATTTCCAAACACCCCATATCCTAGTCCATTTATCCTCTATGTTTCTTTGTTTCTAAAGAACCTTCTCATATCTCTTTATCTTACTAACCAGATTTAACCATATAGTAAAATTTGGTATATTTTATGAAAACCAAACCCGAGTAATCAAAAGTCTTGCCAAAAACATTACTTTTAACAATAAAACTTTTTTATATTTGTAGCATTTAACTTTAGAGAGATCCCCCAATATCTGAAATTCAGCCTTAAAAGGGATCACTACTTTCAATTTTTCGGTAATAAACGTATCAATTGCTCCCCAATACTCTTTTAATTCTGTACAAAAACAAAACATGTGCAAAAAAATAGAAAAGTGAATCACACCGTGGACAATTAGATATATTTCTCAAACCACATAAAATTGTGAGACACTAATGTCAAATTAAACTATATATTTTTCCAGTCATCTACTTGTATCATTGGGCAATCAGTTCCCCATGCTTTTTGACTGGGCAAACTTGTATTATTAAATAGTGCTGACACTAATAATCTATAAAGGTGAGCAATCCTAACATTATGACCTAATTCCTCCATTAATTCATTTAAAGGTATAAAAGTGTCTATATCTAACAAATGTTTTTCTTGTAGACTAAAAAGTGCCGCACAAGGCTGAAAATACCTAAACCATGATAGATTAATTATATTCTCACTTTGTGCTAACTCCATTAACGAAAGTATACCCCCTTTTGTCACGACCTGTGCAACATAAAAAATATAATTTTTTTGCCAATACTGATCCCCTGCTAATTCATCTGAAACCCGTAGTTATGCCAAAGGGGTATACAGTATAAGGATCCCTTTATACCCAACCATCCTCTAATAGTGCACCAGGACTTACTAAACAGTTTCCTAGTCTCACCATAATCCTGCCACACATTAGATATTTGACCGGATTCCAATAAAGTAAACATATTTTCATAACCATATCTACTCACCAAGGCCCTACATAGTGGGCTTTTCTTCCATTGATAAAATAGTCATTTCTGTGCTGATATAAAACAATCCTTGGAATAAGGAAGATTCAATCCTCATTTTTCAATAGGCTTATAAAAATGTTCCAATTTAAGTCTCACCCGCTTTCTTACCCAGAGTAGATCATTAATAATTCCCTCATTTAATTTAAAAACTGTATCATTAATCCACATTGGGGAATTCCTGAGAATATAAAGGAACTGGGATTTAATCAACATCTTAATTAGAGATATTCTATCAGCCCTGGATAATAAGAGACTAAGCCGGGGTCGGTCCATACTGGTAGTCAGTCAGGATTTTGGTTAGGGTTTTACTAGGAGGAGTCCATCTTCCTTCCCTAGTTCTCAGGCCTGATTCCCTGCTCCCCCCTTCCCTCTTATACTCAGTGTGGTGTTTTCCTCCTACACCGAAGCATGACATTATAAACCGCACAGCATGTGGGAGAAGCAACAATAAATAAGGAAGGTTAAATTACCACATTAGCAAAACCTGAGGCAAGGGGTGTGGTCATTACCAGAAACAACAAAGATGTCTATTGATCCACAGGGAAAACCTGTCAGATCAAACCACGTGTAGCGTGTCTCACCGATCTCCTGCCACCTGTCGAGGGAACGTCAGTGACACCTTCCCAATATTGAAAATAGCATTTTGGGCCCTTAAGAATTTTTTATTTTTTTTACAATGCTACATTCTAAGATTCATAACGTATTTTCTCATCAATAGAGCTATGTGAGGGCTTGTCTTCTGTGGGACAAGCTGTAGTTTAGATATTTTTCGGGTAATATATGATCTTTTCATCGTTTTTTTAGAGGGAAGGAAAAAAACTGCAATTCTGCAACAGTTTTTTTATTGTTTGACATGAAACTAAATGTAATTCTTCTTTATATTTTACCACTTTTGTACAAAAAAAGGAAAAAAATAGTCTTCATATGCTGAGAATAATAACTTTTTTTATTTTTCCATGTGGTCAGATAAATAGGCAACAGTTAATTGGGTGTTTTAGTTATATTTATTGTGTTCACTGTGCAGGTTATGATGACTTGTTAGGCCTCCACATTCCATGTGGGCTGCTAGAGTGACAGAGTGAGACCCTTGCCTCTGAATAACCACTCAGTGGTGTCTTAGTGATAGAATGGTTTGGATCAGAGCAGGCTGCAGTAGCAGGAATACAGATGTATAATACAGTCAGTGTGGGACTGGGTGGCTGCATTCATTCTGTTGGCCCACGGTACTGCTACTGTCCATGCAAATACAACTTTCTCATATAGCTGTAGGCAGCAATAAGAGGCTCAAGATGGTAGATGTATGGGGTCCCTGCAAAATGTTCAAGAAGACTAGGGAAAAAGGATACTGGTTGGCCTACCTCTATACCTACAACAATCTTAGCTACCTGATGCATCTATAATAATAAATAGGGCAGTTTGTTAAATTATCCACCCAGGTTTTATATGGATTTAGGCTGGTTGTGGGCAGTGGTGAGAACATTAAAATGTTCTTTTTGGACAATTTATTTTTATTAGCTGCCTGACCATAAGCTGATCACAGTGTATCCCTGATGTCACCTCCGGTGATTAGTTGTAATTTGTGAGGAAAACTGGCATCAATAAAATTAATGAGCTGTCCACACAGGTGAGGGTTCTCTAGCTTGAAAGAAACTCTTTGTAAGCAAGCTAATTGATCGGGAGGGTTTCAGGTAGCCTATTACCATGATAGGCTATCAATATCTGATCATCGGTTGTCCAACAACCACACCTGGTGTAGGAAGTTGGCACAGGAACTACATAGCTCTGTCCATTTTGTAGTGGATGAAGCTGGCAATTGTGGTTCTTCTCCACTGAAGTGACTCCCTGTGCTAGAGTTATTTGGTAACTAGCAGGGGTGGAGAGTGTCAGACCCCTGACAATCAGATATTGATGACTTATCAATATTAAAATCATGGAGCGCCCCTTCCCTAAAGCAACTCCATCACACTCCATATATTATTTAATTGTTTGTTTATGCATTTTGTAGATTTCCCCACCAAATGAGAATATTGTTCTTTCAAATCCATGGAGACCTTGGTATGAAAGGTACCAGCCAATCAGCTACAAACTCTGCTCTCGCTCTGGTAATGAGCAACAGTTCAGAAGCATGGTGACTAGATGTAACAATGTTGGGGTAAGTATGATTATATAGTAGCCGATGAACCTATAGTATAATTTATGACAAATACAGACGGATTAATACATCTTTCATACCCTTTTTTTTTGTTGGCCATTAATAAGAGAGTAACATATTTTTATTACCCTTTGCTTAGGTGTATATCTATGTGGATGCTATCATCAATCACATGTGCGGCGCTGGCGGTGGTGCAGGTACCCATTCAACCTGTGGCAGCTATTTTAATGCTGGTACAAAAGATTTTTCTGGTGTGCCTTATTCTAACTTGGACTTTAACGATGGCAAGTGCTACACTGGTAGTGGAGAAATTGAAAACTATGGTGATGCTAATCAGGTATACATACAAATTCTTACCTGATGTCAAGAATATACAAAGACATAATTGTTGACAGTTGATGAAGACATTTGTTTTTTTCTTTTATAGGTCAGAAACTGCCGTCTTGTTGGTCTTCTTGATCTTGCTTTGGAAAAGGACTATGTTCGCGGGAAGATTGCTGGCTTTTTGAACAATCTTATTAGCATTGGTGTAGCTGGCTTTAGATTTGATGCTGCCAAACATATGTGGCCTGGAGACCTCCTGGCTATCCGTGACAGATTGAACAATCTCAACACACAATGGTTTCCTTCTGGAACCAGACCCTTTATCTTCCAGGAGGTAATGTGTTCACTTCATATATATTTGTTCCAAATGTCACAGTTTAAAATTTTTACTTCTAAGAAGAAACACAATGATTTAACTCAGTGTTTCTACACAAGCCACCAATAATTCTTGGTTATGTAAGTGATGCCTTATATTGAGCCAGATGGAGCATTTCAAACACCAATAAAAATATAATCTTACTTAATTCATATGTTGCAATACACACAAAAATTCAGTATATCTGAAAATAAATAAATAAAAACTATAAATGTGAAATATGCCAACATATTACACATTTGGCATAATTGTTTTTATTCCTTATAAAGTAATAATTTTTTAATTTGTTTGTAATTTCCTCATGGTATAGGTCATTGATCTTGGAGGTGAAGCCATTTCATTCAGTCAATACACTGGAGTTGGAAGAGTCACAGAATTTAAATATGGTGCTAAGCTTGGAACAGTTATCCGCAAGTGGAATGGTGAGAAGCTGTCTTATTTGAAGTAAGTGAGAGTTCCTAAATTCATTAAAATAAAGGATAAGAATGCTGTGCAGTGACAGAAATCCATTTATACTAGATATAACATTGCTCTAAAGTGAACTTTTGGAGGCATTAACGCATGTCTTTCTTTAACGTAAATTCAAAAAGTTATAAATTGAATGTTATATTAATTTGTCCACTTTTTCTCTTTAGGAACTGGGGAGAAGGATGGGGTTTTATGGCTTCCGACAGAGCCTTGGTTTTTGTAGACAATCACGATAACCAGCGAGGGCATGGTGCCGGAGGAGGCTCTATTCTGACCTTTTTTGATGCCCGGTAATGTTATGTAATAATTTAAACAGAAAAAAAAAATATATATATATATCAAATAAAATTGATTATGCCTAACACATATGATTTTATTTTGGCTCTACAGTCTTTACAAGATGGGAGTTGGCTTCATGTTGGCTCATCCCTATGGATTTACACGTGTTATGTCAAGTTACAGATGGACTAGAAACTGGGTCAATGGCAAGGTATGATTACTTGAGGTATAATAAATGTAAACTCAGATTATCATTCATTAGATAATGATAAAAAAAAACTAAAAATGTCTTTCATAGGACGTCAATGACTGGATTGGACCACCAAGCTACTCTGATGGTAGCACAAAGCCTGTCACCATCAATGCTGATGGCACTTGTGGTAATGACTGGGTCTGTGAACACAGATGGCGCCAGATTAAGTAAGTTGTAGAGTAACTCCAAGATGTAATTTTGCATTATGTTTACATTCATAAACCTTTTCCTCATAAATTAGTATACATATACATTGTGCATGTGGAGTAGCCATCAATAATATATTATCTTTCTGCTTTACCAAATAAAAACATTTTAAAAGCTAACAGTACTGTTTATTATAATGTAGTTATACTATATTACAGCAGAATATGTGGCACTGTATCAACACCTTCTTCACTCTAAGGATTGTGACGTTTTTCTGTTTAGGAACATGGTTATTTTCCGTAATACGGTAGATGGACAACCTTTCTCCAACTGGTGGGATAACGGAAGCAATCAAGTTGCATTTGGACGTGGAAACAGAGGATTCATTGTCTTTAACAATGACGACTGGTAATATTCTTATTTGCCTTTACATAAAATGCAATATTATATGACATACATATTTTGAAAGCAAATTATAGTTCAAATCATTTATATAGGTGAAAACATCAATGTCACCTAAACTCTTGTCTAGCTAATTGAATTTAGCTCATTTATATATGGTGTGTAGTAAGGCGCAAGGTTCCATCGTTGACAGAAGGTATGTGTCACCGAGGTTCCTGGCCGGTATTTTCAGGTGTCAGCAGCAGCTAATGCTAATTGACACTTTGCTATGTTAGTATGGCTGTATAGCTGATCCGGGATGGCTCTTACTGGAAGTAGCCAAAGTGCTGGGTGGGTGACTACTCCCCACGTTCCAGGCCGGGTCTTGACTGGCCTATAAAAAACCCAGCTGGCAGTGTCAGCTCGGAGTGATTACCTCTCTCTGACAGAGGAGCTCTGCATTGGGATCTGAGGCTTGTGCCAGGCTTGGAGGGCTGAGACCCATGTGTGGGGAAACAGGCTGCCTAAAGCCTGTTCATGGACTCTTTGAGGCAGAACTGCCAGCAGGGCATGAACTAACACCAAAACCTCATTATGTTGAATATGACTTTTTGTTTATGAACTTGCCAAGAGTGTGAATAAACATGGAACTGTTTGATTTAAGAACTGGTTTGTGCCTCTATACTGTGTCAGCTTATCCTGGCTACCACAGCGAGTCCCCACAGGTGATACTCTAGGGCTTGATAAATCGTTAACTGTTTGTCTTCAGAATGCACTTGACAAATATGTATGGAAACCTGAACAGCATATCAGATAATAATATTGGGTTGTTGACTTATTTTGTCTATTTCAGGTACATGGATGTCACACTGAACACTGGTCTCCCAGCTGGAACTTACTGTGATGTGATCTCTGGACAAAAGGAGGGTACTCGCTGCACTGGTAGACAGATCACTGTGGGTAGCAATGGCTCTGCTCGCTTCCAGATCAGCAACACTGATGAAGACCCCTTTGCAGCCATTCATGTTAATTCCAAATTGTAACATTTCATAAAAAAAAATAAAAAATCTGTAGACCTTCTAAACCATATGCTGTAAAGTGACCTTCATGTTTTAGAGAAACGTGTATTTTTTCAACACTAAATAAAGTCATATTAAGCTTGACTCAGCGTGAGTGTTTTTGAGAAAACTATCAAAAATCATCAAGGATAGCTTTCTATTTGGTATTTTAAGATATCAATTGAAAAAAAAAAAACACAGAAAAAGTTCAGAATATCCTGCATGATATAAATAAGTATGCAGATGTACTAAGCTACATTTAATGAGAAATCACTAAAAAGAATTGCACTCACATAATAGATGCAAAAATTATGTATACACTAAAATCTTATCCTGGTATGATAAAATCTGAGATTCTCATATTTTGTTCAAACATATCTATGTCCACATACCACGGCAGGATGATCTCAGTCAGGTAGGAACCTAGTCTATTTAATACCTGTCTCTATGCCAGTGGCCATCTACAAGTAGGGCAGACCCTGCACATATAGTGTACTGCTACTTGTTACCTCTGTGTGCACTTCAGCATACAATGAGAGGAAGAGCAAGCAAAGCTATATGTACCTAGTAATCAAAGTAGCCGGTATAATTGGTGGGGTAACAGTGCACTGGAGACAGCCACAACCATGTGGGATAATAGTAGTGCATTCAGACTTGAAGGCGGCTACATCTTCAAGAATATACTACAAAGAAGAAAAAAAACATAAGTCCATCAAGTTTGAGGGATAGTAGCCACCATTAGGCATTAAAGGGGATGTCTGAGTTATATGTACAGTTGCAAGAAAAAGTATGTGAACCCTTAGGAAAGATATGGATTTCTGCACAAATTGGTCATGAAATGTGATCTGATCTTCATCTAAGTCACAACAATAGACAATTTAAGCCATTTTGTTGTTGATTTACTTCTATGCTTTGGGTCGTTGTCCTGTTGCAACACCCATCTTCTGTTGAGCTTCAGTTGGTGGACAGATGACCTTAAGTTCTCCTGTCTTGATAAACTTGGGAATTCATTTTTCCTTCGATGATAGAAATCCCTCCAGGCCCTGACACAGCAATGCAGCCCCAAACCATGAAATGCCCTCACCACCATACTTCACAGTTGGGATGAGGTTCTGATGTTGGTGTGCTGTGCCTCTTTTTCTCCACACATATTGTTACGTGTTTCTTCCAAACAACTCAACTTTGGTTTCATCTGTACACAGAATATTTTGCCAGTAACTGCTGTGGAACATCCAGGTGCTCTTGTGCAAACTGTAAACGTGCAGCAATGTTTTTTTTGGACAGCAGTGGCTTACTCTGTGGTATCCTCCCATGAAATCCATTCTTGTTTAGTGTTTTACATGTCGTAGATTCACTAACAGGGATGTTAGCATATGCCAGAGACTTTTGTAAGTCTTTAGCTGACACTCTAGGATTCTTCTTCACCTCATTGAGCAGTCTGCGATGTGCTCTTGCAGTCATCTTTACAGGACGGCCACTCCTAAGGAGAGTAGCAGCAGTGCTGAACTTTCTCCATTTATAGACAATTTGTCTTACCGTGGACTGATGAACAGCAAGGCTTTTGGAGATACTTTTATAACCCTTTCCAACTTTATGCAAGTCAACAATTCTTAATTGTAGGTCTTCTGAGAGCTCTTTTGTGCGAGGCATCATTCACATCAGGCAAACCCAGAACTGGTGTGTGTTTTTTATAGGGCAGGGACAGCTGTAACCAACACCAGGACTCCAGTTAGCTGACACCTCACTCCAATTATCTCTTGGAGATGTCATTAGTCTAGGGGTTCACATACTTTTTCCACCTGCACTGTGAATGTTTACATGGTGTGTTCAATAAAAACATGGTAACATTTAATTCTTTGTGTGTTATTAGTTTAAGCAGACTGTGATTGTCTATTGTTGTGACTTAGATGAAAAACTAATCACATTTTATGACCAATTTGTGCAGAAATCCATATCATTACAAAGGGTTCACATACTTTTTCTTGCAACTGTATATATGGCAATGTGCCTTATAACATTCCTAATAATACTTTTGCAATGTACTCTTTTCATCTATAATACCAGGTTTCTGCAGGGCCGATGTTGGTCACGTGACCCCCAACGTCATCCGTCTGGCTCTCTGTGATGATATTTCGTGTACGAACTAATCCCTGCTTGAGGGAGTGGCCCAGCTCTGTACACGAAAGGTCAAAGCCTGTGTGCCTGCCCCTCTCTCTTTTCATCTGGCTGCCAGCCGGCTCCTGTGAGGGATCGCACATGCGCGATCCCTACCAGTGTTGGCAGCAGTGTGAAAACAGAAGTGCCATAAGATACTGGCGATCAGACCCCAAAACCACCCCTTGCGACGAGACACAAGTAAATCGATGCCCATGAGTGAAGATATATATTGATTATATATATTGTGAGGCAGTGACGGGCCTCATATATGAAGAGGGAAGATATGTGTCTAGAATGGTGCAGGAAACCTATTAGAGGAGATGCATGTTATATTTGCTATGTTTTCCCCATGATCACCTGGCTTGAGGTGAGGCCAGGTGCGATAATCACTTGGGGATAAAGCAATCCTCAGAGTGTGAGAGGAGGAGTGAGGCGCCAGGCAACAGACCTGGAGAGGGCCTGTGTGGTCCCAGCCTGGGGGAAGGGGTGGGGCTGGGACGCAACAAGGCTAAGGAAGCCTGAGTTTGTGGGGAGAAGAGAGGTGTTGCACGGTCAGAGTCAAAAGGGCTGCTGGACCATATCCCCCCAAGGTATTTTGCTGCTTCCACCAGGAGGACTGGTGGGTTGCACTGGTCACAGCTAGGAGGCTGTCTGACAGAAACTGAATACCGTATTGTTGTGAACACTGATCTAGAAGTAAGTTAGGGAGACCTCTGTATAGTGACTGCCTAGCCGGGCAAGCGTTTGTTGTTTTCTGTTGATGTAGCACATTGTGAGGTGAAGCTGTGACTTCATGGTGCCGTGTGATGACCAAACTTGGAAGTGGGATGTGCTGTGTGACAAATAAAGCACTGTTTGAGCTTGAAAACCCCCTATTTGATGAAATGTCTGTAATTGCAGACCCCTGAGAGAGCGATCCCTAATATATGGTGGAGGATGCGTGTATGTCGATGCTAAAAGGCAAAGTGTTGCTAGGGGTGACGGCATGACAAAAGAGCATGTGCTGCTGAAGCTTGGATTGGAGAAATTTGAAGGGCCGGAAGCCCAATGTCTGGCTAACGCTGCTGTTGCAAATCTGGACACTTTTGCTGTGTTGCAAAGAAATCTTGAGGTGATTTAAAGGGCTGGATGCCCAAGTGAAAGAGACTGACCTGTGGAGACATATTATTTTATTTTTTTGTGGAAGTTGCTGTGGCTTGGTGGAGCCCATCAGGTATACCACCTACAAATTGCTTAGAAAAAGCTCCCACGCAAAGAACTATTATAATCAATAATTTCTTTATTAAACATCCATCAAGGTATATCATAAAACACATACAGGAAGACAGTAGTTCTAGTAGAACAAAAGTGTTACCAACATATATATAAAAACATAGAGAGCTCCAGACCCACAACAGGGACTAGTATCCCCCCCACCCACAGCAATAGCAATTCCAGTTGAGTGAGGCTCATATAAAGTGCACACAGAGCATACAGTACAGACCAAAAGTTTGGACACACCTTCTCATTCAAAGAGTTTTCTTTATTTTCATGATGCTTAGCACTTGCTGGCCCTTTTGCCTTCACTTTGCGGTCCAGCTCACCCCAAACCATCTCGATTGGGTTCAGGTCCGGTGACTGTGGAGGCCAGGTCATCTGGCACAGCACCCCATCACTCTTCTTCATGGTCAAATAGCCCTTACACAGCCTGGAGGTGTGTTTGGGGTCATTGTCCTGTTGAAAAATAAATGATGGTCCAACTAAACGCAAACCGGATGGAATAGCATGCCGCTGCCAGATGCTGTGGTAGCCATGCTGGTTCAGTATGCCTTCAATTTTGAATAAATCCCCAACAGTGTCACCAGCAAAGCACCCCCACACCATCACACCTCCTCCTCCATGCTTCACGGTGGGAACCAGGCATGTAGAGTCCATCCGTTCACCTTTTCTGCGTCGCACAAAGACACGGTGGTTGGAACCAAAGATCTCAAATTTGGACTCATCAGACCAAAGCACAGATTCCACTGGTCTAATGTCCATTCCTTGTGTTCTTTAGCCCAAACAAGTCTCTTCTGCTTGTTGCCTGTCCTTAGCAGTGGTTTCCTAGGAGATATTCTACCATGAAGGCCTGATTCACACAGTCTCCTCTTAACAGTTGTTCTAGAGATGTGTCTGCTGCTAGAACTCTGTGTGGCATTGACCTTGTCTCTAATCTGAGCTGCTGTTAACCTGCGATTTCTGAGGCTGGTGACTCGGATGAACTTATCCTCCGCAGCAGAGGTGACTCTTGGTCTTCCTTTCCTGGGGTGGTCCGCATGTGAGCCAGTTTCTTTGTAGCGCTTGATGGTTTTTGTGACTGCACTTGGGAACACTTTCAAAGTTTTCCCAATTTTTCGGACTGACTGACCTTCATTTCTTAAAGTAATGATATCCACTTGTTTTTCTTTACTTAGCTGCTTTTTTCTTGCCATAATACAAATTCTAACAGTCTATTCAGTAGGACTATCAGCTGTATATCCACCTGACTTCTCCTACAACGCAACTGATGGTCCCAACCCCATTTATAAGGCAAGAAATCCCACTTATTAAACCTGACAGGGCACACCTGTGAAGTGAAAACCATTTCAGGTGACTACCTCTTGAAGCTCATCAAGAGAATGCCAAGAGTGTGCAAAGCAGTAATTAAAGCAAAAGGTGGCTACTTTGAAGAACCTAGAATATGACATATTTTCAGTTGTTTCACACTTTTTTGTTATGTATATAATTCCACGTGTTAATTCATAGTTTTGATGCCTTCAGTGTGAATCTACAATTTTCATAGTCATGAAAATAAAGAAAACTCTTTGAATGAGAAGGTGTGTCCAAACTTTTGGTCTGTACTGTATGTAGCAACACACAATAGCCAATGCGGCTATGTGAGCCTGTGTGCCACCCCACACAACCAAACTGCAGAGGGGGAGAGAGAAAAAAGTGTTAGTGCATATAATACAGCAATATCAATTCCTTACTGACCCAGGTCTGGAGCAGCCGCCCGACGATCATATTACCGATCCAATCAGATCGCATTCCTACTGATGTCACGTCACCCACCACGTGACCCGTCCGGCATCATTGGCTCCAAAAAGCCAATGCTGTCTCCACTTACTACGGCACTGCCCCTTCTATGACAAGTGGGTCACATGACACGCCACACAGTCAACATGCTTGTGCCTGTCGGCGTATCATTTGTGTTCTTTTTATACATCTGTATAGGCCTCTGCCTGCCAGTGTCTAAGATTCAAACCTGGAGGCTAGATTTAATATATACATAGTCCTCTTCTGCTCATATTACTTACCATGTGATCTGCATCACGGCCCGCCCCCCGGAAAGCGACGCAACCGGCCGATGGAGTCATGTGATACACCCACGCTGTATCAGCATAGCGTGAGTCATCTCCCGGCAACCAGATCAGGAGGCGGGTCACATGGTGCATCAGTACAACATCAGGTATTCCCACATTGCTCAAGCAGATATGAAACTTATATTCTATACACTACCCACAAATAGATGTAGGATATCAATTGAATGTTAGACTCTATCATAATCATAATTAATGAACCAAAGTTATAAATAGTACCTAACCACTAGATGATAGGAGACCTCTACGTCTTCAAAAAGTTCAATGTGCATATACAGAGTTAATCAACCGTAAAAAAGAAGCATATGCTTCAGTACAAACAGCAATAAATATACATTATTACAATACAATCCATAATGTGCTGACCCTACAATCCATAATGTGCTGACCCAAAATAAATAAATATAAAATACTAGTAATTCACCATCTACAACTATACATATAGTGGGTATGATACCTCTGGCATTATATGCCATACCCGTGAACGGTATCATACTCAATTTAATTATCCACAGGGTATGCCCTTAATTTAATTCTGATATCATCATAAAGTGCAAGTGCATGTGCAGGGAAAGGAGATACATAAAAGGGAACTACAGATACAGCCGTGATAGAGTGCAAAGTGCATGTGCTCAGTGAGGAGAGATGATGATATCAGAACAACAATACACAATAGTATCTCTAGCTCATTGAGGGAAATAATATATAACACATCTCTTATCGAAAGTTTCCATGCATAGGGGATGATAGGGATATCAGAACCATCAGTCCTCCTCACTGCCCATCAGGTGCAACAAAGTATTGTTGCGAATGTTGCCAGCTGGAGGTAGAATTTGTGCTGGGCAGAGACTTCCCTGTTTTTTGGCAATTGTGGAATGGAGAAAGTGCTTCAAATCGTGCAGATGGAGAATCTGAGAAAAAGTCTTCAGCAGAGTGTGTGACTAATAGTCCTGACAGAGAAGACTGTAGTGAAGGCCAAGACGTTTCCCATGGCAACCGCTGCACTGATGAGCCTGTATTTGATTTTGTGACTAGGAACCAAGGGCTGGAGGTTCCTAACATCCAGGAGAAGGATGGTCACCTCTGTGGAGATGTTCCTATAGCACCCAGGAACTCCGAACCCGTGTCGTCTGTGGGTAAGAGTGTTTCTGTTACTGTGTGTGTGTGACTCTAGAGGCTGGGCATGTGGCTGATCAGTGTCCTGTTGCCTCAGAAGCCATGAACTGTGGTAAGAGCCGGCGGCAGCCAGGAGGTGTTGAAACACCAGGACTAGAGACTGCACCGAAAATGTGCGATATTGTGGTGAATGGCAGTACAGTCCAGTGGCAGTGATCTCGGGGCACTTCCATATTGTTTTGTGGCGGCGGACAGAAAATAAATTGGTGCTTATAGAACAGACTATTTAATTGAGCAGAAGAAATGCACTGTCTATAGCCTCATGCACACGACCATTCCTTTTTTTGCGGTCCGCAAATTGCGGATCCGCAATACACGCCCATGTGCCTTCCGCAATTTGCAGAATGGAACAGGCGGCCCATTGTAGAAATGCCTATTCTTGTCCGCAAAACAAACAAGAATAGGACATGTTCTATTTTTTGGGCGGGGCCACGGAACGGAGCAACGGATGCGGACAACACACGGAGTGCTGTCCGCATCTTTTGCAGCCCCATTGAAGTGAATGGGTCCGCACCCGAGCTGCAAAAACTGCGGCTTGGATGTGGACCAGAACAGCGGTCGTGTGCATGAGGCCTATAACTAAGAAATATCAGGGTATATTATACAGGGGGTAATATAACTGAGGAGGGGCAGCAGGGTAAATTATACATGGGGTAATATAACTGAGGAGGGGCAGCAGGGTAAATTATACAAGGGGTAATATAACTGAGGAGGGCTATCAGGGGACATTATACTGGGGTAATATAACTGAGGGGTAGCAGGGGACATTATACAGTGGTAATATAACTGAGGAGAGATATCAGGGTACATTATACAGGGGGTAATATAACTGACGGGTATCAGGGTACCTCATACAGGGGTAATATATCTGAGGAGGGCTATCAGGGGACATTATACAGGGGGTAATATAACTGATGGGTATCAGGGTACATTATACAGGGGTAATATATCTGAGGAGGGCTATCGGGGACATTATACAGGGGGTAATATAATTGAGGAAGGCTATCAGGGACATTATACAGTGGTAATATAACTGAGGAGAGATATCAGGGTACATTATACAGTGGTAATATAACTGACGGGTATGAGGGTACATTATACAGGGGTAATATATCTAGGGGACTAGGGTAATATAACTGAGGAGAGATATCAGGGTACATTATACAGTGGTAATATAACTGACGGGTATGAGGGTACATTATACAGGGGTAATATATCTGAGGGCTATCAGGGGACATTATACAGGGGTAATATAATTATATTACCACTGTATAATGTACCCTGATACCTCTCCTCAGTTATATTACCACTGTATAATGTCCCCTGATATCCCTCAGTTATATTACCACTGTATAATGTACCCTAATACCCTCAGTTATATAACTGAGTGTATCAGGGTACATTATACAGGGGGGTAATATAACTGAGCTAACAAGGGGTGCAGGGTACATACTTTATATGCGTAGTGCGTACTGTATCTCACTTATAGGGATTTCAGCTAGGCCACGATGACTCCGCCACCCTCACCTCACTTAGCAGGCGCGCGGGCTGGCATGCAGTAGCTTCAGGTAGGCTCTTCTTCCTTCCTCTGCCCAGACGGGACCACTCCCTCTCCTGTCCTGGCTGCGTGAGCCTGCACGCACGTCCCACGTCTCTGCCTCCGTTCCAGCTCCGCCCCCCTATGCAGGTAATGTGGATGCCCTGTCATGAGCACCCTATTTTGGTGCAAGTGTTCACCCACAGGTTTGAACAGAGGAGGGGGGTATGTGAGGCAGTGACAGGCTTCATATATAAAAAGGGAAGATATGTGTCTCCTAGAATGTCAGGATCATTGTCAGGGCATCCGTAGATGTTTTTTACAGGTGACCTGGCTTTGTGGGTTGTGGGTATATAGTGGAGGTGGCTGTCAGTTTTGCGCTGTCAGCCAAGTCACATCTAAAGATTTGCTGCCCCCGCCCGCCCGTCCTCCCCTATGACAGTCCCTGAGTTGTCACGGCCACTTTATTAGAAGAAGGGTAAAAGTAGCTCACTAGAAAAGGTGAGCGGACGAGTTGAGTCAGAAGTTTAGGCCAAGCTTATGGCTGGTCTAATTATTGTTTTAATAAGCTGTTGGTATGTTGATCTATTTTTAACTGGTGTTAAGCTAATCTCTAATATACAGGGAGTGCAGAATTATTAGGCAAATGAGTATTTTGACCACATCATCCTCTTTATGCATGTTGTCTTACTCCAAGCTGTATAGGCTCGAAAGCCTACTACCAATTAAGCATATTAGGTGATGTGCATCTCTGTAATGAGAAGGGGTGTGGTCTAATGACAGCAACACCCTATACCAGGTGGGCATAATTATCAGGCAACTTCTTTTCCTTTGGCAAAATGGGTCAAAAGAAGGACTTGACAGGCTCAGAAAAGGCAAAAATAGTGAGATATCTTGCAGAGGGATGCAGCACTCTTAAAATTGCAAAGCTTCTGAAGCGTGATCATCGAACAATCAAGCATTTCATTCAAAATAGTCAACAGGGTCGCAAGAAGCGTGTGGAAAAACCAAGGCGCAAAATAACTGCCCATGAACTGAGAAAAGTCAAGCGTGCAGCTGCCAATATGCCACTTGCCACCAGTTTGGCCATATTTCAGGGCTGCAACATCACTAGAGTTCCCAAAAGCACAAGGTGTGTAATACTCAGAGACATGGCCAAGGTAAGAAAGGCTGCAAGACGACCACCACTGAACAAGACACACAAGCTGAAATGTCAAGACTGGGCCAAGAAATAGCTCAAGACTGATTTTTCAAAGGTTTTATGGACTGATGAAATGAGAGTGAGTCTTGATGGGCCAGATGGATGGGCCGTGGCTGGATTGGTAAAGGGCAGAGAGCTCCAGTCCGACTCAGACGCCAGCAAGGTGGAGGTGGAGTACTGGTTTGGGCTGGTATCATCAAAGATGAGCTTGTGGGGCCTTTTCGGGTTGAGGATGGAGTCAAGCTCAACTCCCAGTCCTACTGCCAGTTTCTGGAAGACACCTTCTTCAAGCAGTGGTACAGGAAGAAGTCTGCATCCTTCAAGAAAAACATGATTTTCATGCAGGACAATGCTCCATCACACGCGTCCAAGTACTCCACAGCGTGGCTGGCAAGAAAGGGTATAAAAGAAGAAAATCTAATGACATGGCCTCCTTGTTCACCTGATCTGAACCCCCATTGAGAACCTGTGGTCCATCATCAAATGTGAGATTTACAAGGAGGGAAAACAGTACACCTCTCTGAATAGTGTCTGGGAGGCTGTGGTTGCTGCTGCACGCAATGTTGATGGTGAACAGATCAAAACACTGACAGAATCCATGGATGGCAGGCTTTTGAGTGTCCTTGCAAAGAAAGGTGGCTATATTGGTCACTGATTTGTTTTTGTTTTGTTTTTGAATGTCAGAAATGTATATTTGTGAATGTTGAGATGTTATATTGGTTTCACTGGTAAAAATAAATAATTGAAATGGGTATATATTTGTTTTTTGTTAAGTTGCCTAATAATTATGTACAGTAATAGTCACCTGCACACACAAATATCCCCCTAAAATAGCTAAAACTAAAAACTACTTCCAAAAATATTCAACTTTGATATTAATGAGTTTTTTTGGGTTCATTGAGAACATGGTTGTTGTTCAATAATAAAATTAATCCTCAAAAATACAACTTGCCTAATAATTCTGCACTCCCTGTATATAAAAATGAGTGTGTGTCTGTCTATACGTTTGTCTGTCTGGACGTTCTTTATGCGCGACCAAACGACTGGACCAATCTTCACCAAATTTGGCACACAGGTACATCAGGTGTCCGGGAAGGTTGTCTCATCTGTCTAGGAACTCTTTTTTTATTAGAAAAATACAAAACTCTACAATTTCAATGAAACAATTCTTATAAAACAAAGCCCTCACTGGCCCAGCTACAATCATACTCACATTCATACCTCAAATCAACAGGCAAAACCTAATAACTAACCCTATTATCAAAAAACTCTTAACTAAAACTTACCTGGCCGACCCAGCTGTAAAAAACTAACAAAAAGAAGACTAATTTTGTCATAAATAAACAAAGTATATAAAAAAACAGAATATAACAAACAAATAAATAAAGGCAACCTTTGCCAAAATAAGCCAAGAGAAATCAAAAACAGGGTGACTTTGGCAAAATATATATATATATTTTTTATTTTTTATTCCGTCGCCTATTTATAGAAAAATTACCAAACAAACTTACCTAACAAACTTAGCCTAACTCTATTCTAGCCCTATCCACTCTATCTTACCCATCACCCGGCACCCGGGGCTGACTTCCGCCTCATGTCTCTATCATGTCCGCATAGTCCGAGGCTAGCCCTCCCTCCGCTACACACATCTAGCCCCTCGCCCTTTGTCCACCCATGTCTGCATAGTCCAGGGCTAGATGCAGGCCTCCCCACTTATAAACACACATAGAAACACCCCCCCTCCCTCACCCACCCACCCCTAACTAACCCCAACTCTCCCTACCTCTAACAAACATAATAACCAACTAACGTAACTACATAACTACTGAACTATAAAATCTCCCGAAGGCCCACGTTCGGTCTTTGCAAGCCTTTTTTCAAGACCTCAATATGTCACAAAACAAAAATCTAAGGTGAAAGCATCAGCCCACCACCAGGAACAGTATAACTAGACTTACGGTACATTAAAAGCAAAGCCTCTCCAGAGGAGAGAGGCCCTACTGGTACCTAGTCTCTCATACTCAAGAGAATGCACCTTCACCAGGTCACCCAGGATGTTCATACAAACCTCATCCCCTGGGAGGACTTTCTGCTGCATAGAAACTAAACACCATGCATTCCATGTGTAGAACCTAACCTCTATGCTAACTAAGAAAACCGTGCACGGGTCCCTCCTTCCCAGGTCTGTAAACACTCCATAGGCCCACTCCGCATAGGAGATGCTGGCTAGCCTAGGCAGCCAATGAAAGCTCCCACCCATTTGTACACCTCTGTATTAAAGGGACAATGAAGCAGGAAGTGCTCCATACTTTCCAGTATGGAGCCACACTCCTCCCGGGAATAACCCCTTTTATCAGAGTTCCTGTACTTCAAATTGTCCCCTACATACAGCCTCCTGTGAAAGCAGCGCCAAGCCAAGTCCCAAAGCTTCAAGGGGATCCCTGCCGAATTTAGCAACTGTAAACCCTTGTCTAGATCCCGGCTTGAGCAATCCTTGAGGGCCAGAGGCTTTTGAAAGTGGGACAACAAGACCCTCTCGTCAAGGCATCTCCTTGACAGAGCCCTGATTTCCCTCACTTCTAAACCCCACTGGCGGATCACCTTCAGAATCGGGGTGACATAAACCGGAAGATATCAGTGAGGCGTACGCAAGTCCTTCACTTGCCCTCCTGTCTCCCATTCCTGGAAGAAAGGCTGAAACGACCCCCTACAGGAAAAAATTATAATAATATCCGATATATATACCCCAACCGTGGGATGATAACTTATACAAGTAACTACTTAAGCCTTTGGTAACCATCATAATATATATAACCTACATAGAGAATGCCAGACCGCTTATACTAAATCAATACTTTATTACATAAGTCACAAATGTATTAACAGACATGATTAAAAGAAAATGGTGCAGGAGATAAAAAACAACATCATTTGCACTTTATATCATTCAATAAAGTGCAAATGCAAACAGTTCATCAAATAAAAGGACATCGGACATTTACCCATACAGCGTCTCCTCCAGTATGGCGCCAACCCCAACGCGCGTTTCTGCATACCTTCGTCTGGGTTGGCGCCATCCTGGAGGAGACGCAGCAAGAAAACACAATACATGAAAGGACTTATCTGAACAAGCAGCAACAGAAGTCTCCAGCAGTGAACACTTTCAATCCAGGAAGTAGTATAAACCGCAAAGTGAGGCAGTATGGGAGGGAATATGAAGGAAAGAGGATTAGTCTAAATAGGTGACACCTGGGAGAAGGAAATGAGATGACAAAGTGAAACCAAAACAAAGAACATTATGCAAGAGGTGGAAAAGGACGTATGTCAGAACTTCTCACAGAAGTGGCGGTGACAGTACCCCTCTCTCTACGGGTGGACTCCGGACACCCAGAACCCACCTTGGATCAGGATGAGACCTATGGAAATCCTTGATGAGACGAGTGGCCTTAATGTCTGCCACTGGGACCCACATCCTCTCCTCAGGACCATAACCCTCCCAATGAACAAGGTATTGGAGAGAACCGCGGATAATGCGAGAATCCACAATCCTAGAGACCTGGAATTCAAGATTACCATCAACAAAAATCGGAGGAGGAGGCAAAGAGGAGGGTACAGTGGGTTGGACATAAGGTTTTAATAGGGACCTATGAAAAACATTATGGATCTTCCAAGTCTGAGGAAGATCAAGACAGAAGGCAACGGGATTGATGACGGACAAGATCTTGTAAGGCCCAATAAACTTAGGACCCAACTTCCAGGAGGGAAACTTCAGCTTGATATTCTTTGTAGACAACCACACCAGATCACCCACATTCAGGTCCGGACCAGGCACACGTCTCTTATCCGCCACACGCCTATATCTCTCACTCATCCTCTTCAGATTACCCTGAATCTTTTGCCAAATAAATGACAAAGACGAGGAAAATCTCTCCTCATCAGGTAAACCAGAAGACCCCTCTCCAGAGAATGTCCCAAACTGTGGATGAACCAAAAAATGGTGACTTATCAGAGGACTCCTGGCGACGGTTATTTAAAGAAAACTCAGAAAGGGACAAAAAAGAACACCAATCCTCCTGATTCTCCGCCACAAAACAGCGCAGATATGTCTCCAGATTCTGATTGACGCGCTCTGTCTGGCCATTCGACTGCGGGTGAAAAGCAGAAGAAAATGACAACTGAATCCCCAAGCGAGAACAGAAGGACTTCCAGAATTTGGAAACAAATTGCGTGTCCCTATCAGAAACAATGTCTGAAGGAATGCCATGCAATTTAACAATGTGATCAACAAACGCTTGCGCCAACGTCTTAGCATTGGGTAACCCAGGAAAGGGAATGAAATGCGCCATTTTGCTAAAACGATTGACTACCAAAAGAATCACAGTCTTCCCCAAGGAACGAGGTAGGTCCGTAATGAAGTCCATGGACAGATGCGTCCAAGGACGGGAAGGAATGGGTAACGGGAGGAGAGAACCCGATGGCCGTAAATGAGGGACCTTGGCACGAGCGCAGGTCTCGCAGGCTGCCACAAAACCCTCAACCATCTTACGAAGAGCCTGCTACCAGAATCTCAGAGCAATAAGATATACTGTGGCTCTACTCCCCGGGAGTCCAGCAAGGACGGTATCGTGGTGCTCCTTAAAAACCTTGTGTTGTAAAGCGAAAGGCACAAATAACCTCCCAGGAGGACAAAAACCAGGAGCCTCTGCCTGGGCTGCCTGAACCTCTGCCTCCAAATCAGGATAAAAAGCAGAGAGGACCACCCCTTCAGCCAAAATGGGACCCGGGTCTTCAAAGTTCCCCCCTCCCGGAAAACAACGTGACAGGGCATCCACCTTCACATTTTTAACCCCAGGGTGGAACGTGACAACAAAATTAAACCTAGAAAAGAATAAAGACCATCTGGCCTGTCTTGGGTTCAGACGCTTGGCTGATTCCAAGTAGGCCAGATTCTTATGGTCGGTAAACACGGTAATAGGGTGTCTGGCTCCCTCTAGCCAATGGTGCCATTCTTCAAAAGCTAATTTGATGGCCAACAACTCCCTATCTCCCACATCGTAATTTCTCTCTGCAGACGAGAGTTTCCTTGAGAAAAAGGCAATAAAAGAGAGACATTAGGTTGTACCAAAATGGGAGCTGAATCAAAACTCTCTTTGATACTAGAAAAGGCCTTAAGTGCATCTACCGACCAGGAGGAAAAATGTACCCCCTTTTTAGTCATATCAGTGAGTGGCTTAACAACAGAGGAATAATTCAAAATTAACTTTCTGTAATAATTGGCAAAACCCAAAAACTGCATCAGCGCCTTCTGATTCTCAGGAAGCTCCCAATCAAGCACAGCGCGGACCTTCTCAGGGTCCATGCGAAAACCAGAAGCAGAGAGAAGAAAACCAAGAAATTGAATCTCCGGAACTGCAAACACCCATTTTTCCAGTTTAGCATACAATTTATTCTCCCCCAGAATGAGCAAGACCTGACGTAGGTGGTCCGTATGAGTTTTGAAATCAGGAGAAAAAAACAAAATGTCATCTAGATACACCAGTACAAATTTCCCCATTAAATGATAAAAAATGCTGTTCACAAAATGTTGGAAGAAGGCCGGAGCATTCATCAAACCAAACGGCATAATAAAATTCTTGAAATGACCCTCAGGGGTATTGAAGGCCGTCTTCCATTCGTCCCCTTCCCTGACCCTGACTAGGTTTTATGCCCCTCTTAAATCCAACTTAGAAAAAACTTTAGCCCCAACAATCTGGTTAAACAGGTCCGGGATCAGAGGAAGCGGATATGGGTCACGAATTGTGATACAGTTCAGCTCCCTGAAATCCAGACAAGGTCTTAAAGAAGCATCTTTTTTCTTAACAAAAAAAAAAAACTGTGGCAACAGGTGACTTCTAGGGTTGGATGTGTCCCTTTCTCAGGCTCTCAGAGATATAAGTACGCATAGCAACTCTTTCAGGTTGGGAGAGATTGTATAAACGTGATTTTGGCAGCTTGGCGCCTGGGATGAGATTAATAGGGCAATCGTACTCCCGGTGAGGGGGCAGCTCCTGGACACCACTCTCGGAAAACACATCCGAAAATTCAGAGAGAAAGGATGGTACAGTCTTGGTAGAAACCTCTGAAAGAGACGCCGTGAGGCAATTCTCTCTGCAAAAGTCACTCCAACCATTTATTTGCCTTGCTTGCCAATCAATGGTGGGGTTATGTTTAGTGAGCCAGGGTAGCCCCAACACTAGAGGAGTAGGCAATCCGCTTAGGACGAAACATGACATATCCTCAACATGAGCATCACCCACAGTCAAACGGATATTGTGAACTATGCCCTTTAACGATTTTTGAGAAAGTGGAGTGGAATCGATAGCAAAAACAGGTATATCCTTTTCCAAAGTGCATACCTGGAAACCATGTGTTATAGCAAATTGATTATCAATGAGATTGACAGCTGCTCCACTATCTAAAAAAATCTCACAAACAATGTTCTTGCTATCTAGCGCCACCCTGGCAGGTAGGAGAAAACGGGAACTACAAGCAAACGGCAAACCTTCAATTTCCGCATCAACCTTGCCAATAGTAGCAAATGGAAAGTTTTTAGAGGTTTTTTTCTTTATTTTTGTTTCTTTATTACCCTCAGAAAACTCCCTGAATCTCCTAGAGGGGCAAACATTAGCCACATGATTTATACCCCCACAACAGAAACAAACCCTCCTCTGAGAGCTCAAGCCTCTACTATCAGAGGCAAGCAAACCCAGCTGCATGGCCTCCTGCTCATAGGGATTGAGAGAGACTGAGGCCCCTGTGCACTGAATGAGACCGCCCCACTGTCCTTGGACTGAATATGACAGGAAGGAGTGGTCTCTCCTCTCTCTCTAAGACGCCTGTCAATACGAACAGCTAGAGACATGGCAGACTCCAACAAGGCAGGTCTCTCATGAAAAGCAAATGCACCTTTCAATCCCTCTGAAAGACCATGGCAAAATTGACTTCGGAGTGCAGCATCGTTCCAACCAGTATCAGCTGCCCATCTCCGAAATTCAGAACAATATATCTCTGCGGACTGTTTACCCTGGCATAAAAGACACAGTTTAGATTCAGCCAGTGCAATACGATCTGGGTCATCATATAATATATCTGCCCCAGGGCTACAAAAAATTCATCCACCGATCGGAGGGGCCTTGCCCCCACCGGCAGCGAAAAGGCACAAGACTGAGCTTTATCCCTGAGCAGCGAGATGATGATCTCCACCCTCTGCTCCTCATAACTGTCATGGTCTTACCTCCTTGCTGTTCCCTTCGTTTGACATGTGCTGGCGGCCATGTTGGTTTCTGGGTTTTCTTGTAGCCTCCCACCCTGCGGCTCCTCCTTCCCACTGGGAGGAGCTGGATGCCTAGCTCATATATATAGGAGGTCTGTGGCTTCAGTTCCTTGCTTGGTCCTCCTGTGTTCACATGCTTCCAAGACTGCTGCTGCTTCTGGTTCCTGATCCTGGCCTCGTCTGACTACCCCGTTGTTTCCTGATTCCGGCTTCGTCTGACTACCCCGTTGGTTCCTGATTCCGGCTTCGTCTGACTACCCCGTTGGTTCCTGTTCCTGGCTTCGTCTGACTACCCTTCTGGTTCCTGACCTCTGTCTCCGCAAGACCCTGCTTCGGTTTAGCCATCCGTTTGGACTTTGCTTACGGCTTGCTCTTCAATAAAACCTTCTTATTTTCCACTTATCTCTTGTTGTACGTCTGGTTCATGGTTCCATGACATTAGGACCAAGCCATGAATTCTGACGGTACAGGGCCACCCTCGCTACCTACGCTGGTTGCCAGACTTGATCAGCAGGATCACCTGTTGGGTCGGTTCGCTGTGGCGTTGCAAACCCTGCTTGAACGCACGGCTCATTTAGCTTCCGTTGCCGATGGGTCGGTTGTCGCTCCTGGGCCCGCTCCTACTGCCGCTCCGGTTGTTGCGCCAGAGTCTACCCTGACACCTGTTGCTGCGCCTGTGGTGTTTCAGGGTATGACCGGTTCTGCCCCCCTTCCACAGCGCTTTGGGGGAGAGCCAACTCAGTGCCGAGGTTTCCTTAACCAGGTGGGCATTTACTTCGAGTTGCTGCCACATGCCTTTCCTACTGAGAGATCAAGGGTGGGCTTCTTGATCTCGCTGCTCTCGGACAAGGCCTTGGCCTGGGCCAGCCCTTTATGGGAGAACAACAATCCGGTGGTTGCCGAGTTTTCCGGTTTTGTTGCTTCTCTTCGGAAGGTATTCGATGTGCCGGCTCGTGCTGCCTCTGCTGCGAAGCTCCTTATGTCCATCAGACAGGGTTCACGATCCGTAGCTGAATACGCCATTGAGTTTCGTACCCTGGCAGCAGAGGTGGGCTGGAATAATGAGGCTCTGGTCGCTGCTTTCTCTCATGGTCTCTCGGATGCCTTGAAGGATGAGGTTGCAGCTAAGGACCTACCAGTGGAGCTCGAGTCTCTTATTTCTTTCCTGATTTTGATTGACACCAGACTCAGGGAGATACCTTCCTTTAAGGAGAGCCTGCGGAGGTCTCCTAACAGATTGGCGCCTACGTTTGCTGTCCCACCCGTGCCTCCCTCTCCTCCCACGCCTCCTGGGGATGACTTGTCTGGGGGTGAACCCATGCAGCGGGGGTTTGCTCGCCTGTCTGAGGGGGAGAGGGTACTCCGGAGACGCGAGGGCCGATGCATGTACTGTGGTCTCGGTGGGCATTTTCGGTTGGCATGTCCGAACCGTCCGGGAGAACGCTCGCACCTGAGGTCCTGTCGGGGGCAGATCTTGGGTGGAGTCTCCTCGTCCCCGGTTTCCCGTGTTGACAAACCACTGATCACGGTTGTTCTCTCCTGGGTCGGGGGCTCGGTGACGACCCAGGCGTTGGTGGACTCTGGTGCTGGTGGTTTGTTCATTGATAGAGTGTTCGTTGCCGCCAATTCCATTCCTCTGCAGCCTCGAGGTTCCCCACTGGCTCTTGAGGCGATAGACGGCAGACCCCTTCTGCCGCCACACGTGACTCATGAGACCCTTCCAGTGGGGATAGCCATTGGTGCCGTTCACAGAGAGTCGGTCTGTCTCCAGGTTATTTCGTCTCCACACTACTCGGTGGTCTTGGGGTACCCCTGGCTCCAGAAGCATAATCCGACTTTCGATTGGAGATCGGTCGAGATCCTCTCGTGGTCACCGCAGTGTGGGGCTAGTTGCATCCATGGGCCTGTCAAGTTGCTGTGTACTTCCTCGGACTCTCTGTTGCCTCCTGAATACGAAGAGTACCGGGATGTATTCGATAAGGTGCGCGCGGTTGCCCTACCTCCGCACCGCCCATACGATTGTGCCATAGAGTTACAATCCGGTGCCGTTCCTCCTCGTGGCAAAGTCTATCCACTGTCGGTAGCGGAGAATGAGGCCATGGAGGAGTACGTGAGGGAGGCGCTTTCACGCGGACACATTCGCAAATCCTCGTCCCCGGCAGGGGCTGGATTTTTCTTTGTGAAAAAGAAGGGCGGCGAGTTGAGGCCTTGCATCGATTACAGGGGTCTCAATCGCATCACGATCAAGAACGCTTACCCGATACCCTTGATTTCCGAGCTGTTCGATCGCCTCAAAGGGGCCACGGTCTTTACCAAACTCGACCTGAGGGCGGCATATAACCTGGTAAGGATCAAGGCGGGCGATGAGTGGAAGACCGCGTTTAACACCAGGACCGGTCATTATGAATCCTTGGTTATGCCCTTTGGGTTGTGCAATGCGCCCGCAGTCTTCCAGGAATTCATCAACGATGTTTTCCGTGACCTGTTGCAGCAGTGTGTGGTGGTCTATTTGGATGACATCTTGGTATATTCTGCATCCATGGAGGCCCACATTCTGGATGTCAGACGAGTGTTGCAACGCTTACGAGAGAACAAGCTGTTCGGTAAGCTTGAGAAATGCGAATTTCACCGATCCCAGGTAACCTTCTTAGGTTACATCATTTCCGCTGAGGGGTTCTCCATGGATCCTGAGAAGGTTTCGGCTGTCTTACAGTGGCCCCAGCCCAGTGGGCTTCGTGCCCTGCAGCGCTTTTTGGGCTTCGCCAATTATTATCGGAAGTTCATCAGGGACTTTTCCATGCTAGCCAAGCCTCTCACGGATCTGACCAGGAAGGGCAGTAATCCTCAGGTCTGGCCGCTCGAGGCCATCCGAGCTTTTGAGGCTCTAAAGTCCGCCTTTGTGTCGGCTCCGATTCTGTCGCATCCCAACCCTGGGTTGCCTTTTGTCCTCGAGGTGGACGCGTCTGAGACGGGAGTAGGCGCCCTCCTGTCTCAGCGTAGAACACCAGAGGGTCCTCTGCTTCCTTGTGGGTTTTACTCCCGGAAACTGTCTTCCGCGGAGTGCAACTATCAGATTGGTGACAGGGAGTTATTGGCCATCGTGCAGGCCCTTAAAGAATGGAGGCACTTGCTCGAGGGCTCGGTGGTTCCGGTTCTCATCCTGACGGACCACAAGAATCTGACCTACCTCTCTGAGGCCAAGAGATTGACACCACGTCAGGCCAGATGGGCTCTGTTCTTGTCACGTTTTAATTACGTGGTCTCCTACCTACCCGGCTCCAAGAACATCAGAGCGGATGCCTTATCACGGCAGTACTCCGAGCTGTCCGGGGAGGAGTCGATTCCGACTACGGTCATACCCCCGAATCAGATCCTGGCCGCTATTCGCACCAGCCTGACTTCTCCTCTGGGTGAGCAGATTTTGGCGGCTCAATCTGGTGCTCCCTCTGGGAGACCCAACGGCAGATGTTTTGTGACTGAGGAGTTGCGCACTCGGTTGTTGCGAACCTACCATAACTCCAAGGCCGCGGGGCACCCTGGAAAGAATCAGCTGTCCTGGGCGGTTTCACGTCTGTTCTGGTGGCCTTCTCTACGTTCCGACATCGCCGCATATGTAGCGGCATGCTCCGTTTGTGCCCAGAGTAAGTCCCCTCGGCACCTTCCGTTGGGCCTTTTGCAACCCATAGCCACCGGGGAGCGTCCATGGTCACACCTGGGGATGGATTTCATTGTGGACCTCCCTGCATCCCGAGGCCATACGGTCATTCTCATGATTGTGGATCGGTTTTCCAAAATGTGCCACTGTGTTCCTCTCAAGAAGTTACCCTCTGCACAAGAGTTGGCCTCGATTTTTGCCAGGGAGGTCTTCCGGTTGCACGGTTTGCCCAAGGAGATTGTGTCGGATCGGGGGAGTCAGTTTGTGTCCAGGTTCTGGCGCGCCTTTTGCTCCCAGTTGGGGATTCATCTCTCTTTCTCCTCGGCCTACCACCCTCAGTCCAATGGGGCCGCAGAACGATCCAATCAGGCCTTGGAGCAATTCCTTCGTTGCTATGTCTCCGATCACCAAGACAATTGGGTTGACCTCCTGCCTTGGGCTGAGTTTGCCAGGAACACGGCGGTGAACTCTTCCTCTGGGACGTCTCCCTTCATGGCCAATTATGGGTTCCAACCTGCCGTGTTACCGGAGGTATTCTCTCCCCAGGATATTCCGGCTGTGGAGGATCACCTTTCCGTCCTACGTGCTTCTTGGGTACAGATCCAGAGGTCCCTTGAGGTCTCTGCGCAGCGCCAGAAACTCCAGGCTGATCGCAGACGAGCGCCCGCTCCTTCCTACCAGGTCGGAGACCGCGTATGGTTGTCCACCCGCAACCTCAACCTTCGAGTGCCCACTCCCAAGCTGGCGCCTCGCTTTGTTGGTCCCTTCCGAGTGCTTCGCAGGGTAAACCCGGTAGCCTATGCCCTTGCGCTTCCTCCTGGCATGCGGATCTCCAACGTGTTTCATGTCTCCCTGTTGAAGCCACTGGTGTGTAATCGTTTCACTTCCTCGATTCCTCGGCCTCGTCCGGTCCAAGTGGGCAATCGTGAGGAGTATGAGGTGAGCAATATCCTGGACTCACGCCTGGTCCGCGGCCGGGTGCAGTTTTTGGTCCATTGGCGTGGTTATGGTCCAGAGGAGCGTTCCTGGGTTCCCTCCGCAGATGTCCATGCTCCTGTCTTGCTCCGAGCCTTCCACGCACGCTTCCCTCAGAAACCGTTCCTTACTCCGCGGAGGAGGGGCCCTTGAGGGGGAGGTACTGTCATGGTCTTACCTCCTTGCTGTTCCCTTCGTTTGACATGTGCTGGCGGCCATCTTGGTTTCTGGGTTTTCTTGTAGCCTCCCACCCTGCGGCTCCTCCTTCCCACTGGGAGGAGCTGGATGCCTAGCTCATATATATAGGAGGTCTGTGGCTTCAGTTCCTTGCTTGGTCCTCCTGTGTTCACATGCTTCCAAGACTGCTGCTGCTTCTGGTTCCTGATCCTGGCCTCGTCTGACTACCCCGTTGTTTCCTGATTCCGGCTTCGTCTGACTACCCCGTTGGTTCCTGATTCCGGCTTCGTCTGACTACCCCGTTGGTTCCTGTTCCTGGCTTCGTCTGACTACCCTTCTGGTTCCTGACCTCTGTCTCCGCAAGACCCTGCTTCGGTTTAGCCATCCGTTTGGACTTTGCTTACGGCTTGCTCTTCAATAAAACCTTCTTATTTTCCACTTATCTCTTGTTGTACGTCTGGTTCATGGTTCCATGACAATAACCAGAGGAATGGGGAAGTAGGCGAAAATGGAGTTTGCAAGCCTCTCTAAAGCGAACAAAATTCTCACTACCCCCAGAGAACGTATCCGGAAGCGAGATCTTAGGCTCGGAACAAACTCCATGAACGCAAGCAGAACCGGTCACCTGAAACTGAGACACAGTTTTACGGAGATCTGCTACCTCCAGTGAAAGACCTTGCGTGCGGTCAATCAAGGTTGAAACCGGATCCATGCTTAAGACGGTAATGGCGATTTATAATGTCACGGATGATGTTGAAGATAGCTGGAAGTTATAGATAAACATCTGACTGGCTTGATCCCAAACTAAGAAGCATAAAGGTGACCCCTATAAAACCCTAAGAGCTCACCCTGACTGCTAAGCACATACAAGGGTCTCAGAGGTAGACTATTGCATGCCCTCGTACCTAGACTGTCTGACAACGGAAAACCGTATAATAGTGAGGGGACACAACCACCGGCTCCCTGCACTTGATACGGATGGAGCCAGGGTCACCTAGAATCAAGCCAGCAAGAAAACACAATACAAAAAAAAGGACTTATCTGAACAAGCAGCAACAGAAGTCTCCAGCAGTGAACACTTTCAATCCTGGAAGTAGTATAAACCGCAAAGTGAGGCAGTATGTGAGGGAATATGAAGGAAAGAGGATTAGTCTAAATAGGTGACACCTGGGAGAAGGAAATTAGATGACAAAGTGAAACCAAAACAAAGAACATCATGCAAGAGATAGAAAAGGATGTCTGTCAGATCTTCTCACATAAGTGGCAGTGACACTTCCTCTATAATAATTGAAACCCCCTGGGATATGCCTAATGTGGACATCCACCAGACGAGCCTCACTAGCTACACTATTTAAAAAGATGCTATCATAAGCCAGCTGGTCTCTGGCGCCTCCCCTATCCTGGGACCTTGTGATTGTGTTGAAGTCCCCTCCAAAGACCACCTGCCGACTTGTAAAAAGAAAAGGCTTGATCCTCATAAAGAGACTTTTCTTGTCCCTTTTGGACTGGGGCCTATAGATGTTTATTAGGCGCAGTTCCTGTCCCTTCATGAGGACATCAAGGATCAAACACCTCCCCATTTCCATCTCAATCACTCTTCAGCATTCTACCTGTGCGGTAAAAAGGACCGCCACTCCGCTATATGGCTCAGCCACAAGAGACCAGTAGGGGGGCCCTGATCTCCACTCCCTCCTGGCTTTATGAATCGCTGCCAAATCTGGCAGCCTGGTCTCTTGCAAAAACAAAATTTCAGCCTCAATTCGGCTGAGAAAATCAAAGGCCGCAAAACGAGCCGCATTCGACCTAATGCTGGCGACATTAATGGTCGCCAGTGTCTGCAGAGCGGGTACCGCCATACAGAGTGATTAGACGGCCTTCTTTCCAGTCTTTTCAACCCTCCTCCCCCTCCCGGGGCAGTCTTCTAGGGCAGCACGACTTCTCTTGAGGGAGACGGTGGTGTCCATCTCATTTGCCACCACCGTCTCCCTCTGCGCACCACCCCTGGCTTTCTCGGTCTCAGGGCCCAGTTTTGCCACCCCTCATGAGGACCCCGCATCCCCACCAGAGGGGGGCGTGGGGCCTGCTGAAGGCCCGCCCTCCCTCCTTCACCTCCGGTCCCCCACCTTCAACCTCCTCTTCAGAAGAAGAGGAGGCGGAGGTCTCATCCAAGAGAAACCGGTTGGAGAGCTCCAGAGGGGGTCCGGTTATGCCTTCCCTGGCTACTTTGGTCGGGCCAGGTCTTTTTTAGTACGATATTTCCATCAATTTTTTTTTTTTACTCTGTCCCACTATCCTCTGCAGCGCATTCATAGTGCGAGGACAGAGTCTCCTCGGCACATTCCATTCTTTCAATCTCCTTATTCAGCTCCCTGTCCCCTAGGGTCTCTGATGCAGGAAGGGCAGCCGTTTGAAAAGGAGCAGGCATCACCCCAGGATGGGGTTCCTCCCGCTCGCTCTCCACCCGGCGCCTCTCCCTCCGCCTCTGCCGGGACGGACCATCTTTGTTCTTCACCAACCCCTGAACTCTGCTGTCTTTGCCAGCACCCGCCTCAGCCGAAAGGGCCTCCTGACCCGCTTCTGCGTTAACTCGAGCCGCATTGACCTCAGAAAGAGGACAGCGACTGAAAGGGTGACCGAGCTCACCACACAGTTTGCACCTAATCTCCCCACAAGATACAGCTAGATGACCAGTCCCCCCACACAGCGCGCACTTCTGCACTTGGCAGCTGGTGCTAAAGTGTGAGGGGCTGCTGCACTTGTGACAAAGCTTAGGCTGCCCCCTGTAGAAAACCAAAATCCTGTCATGGCCGATAAAGGCAGATGATGGTATGTGGGAAACCATACTCCCCAGACGCTTAAGTTTAATGCTAAACGTCCAGGCGCCCGACCAAATGCCAAACTCATCCAGGTTCTTAGATGGAACCCCTGGATCTCTCCATATCTGCCCAGCCATATTTCTTCACTGCTGTAAGTCAGCTTTAAAGGGGCTAAGGGCGCTGTGGATGACAATGTTAAGGGAGCGGAGTGCTATGGAGGTCACATTCAGACCACCCTTAAAAGATGGAATTAAAAATTCTGCCCCCAGTCCCATTAAGCCACACCCTGACCCAGTTAGACCATGCCCCCTCCCACTCCACAGCCGATGGAGATTAAAAAAATGAAGGTAAAAATCCACTTTTGTCAGCTGCAGGATGAGCAAATTTTTCAAAAATTCAATTCTGCCCGTTCACCAAATTATTTGAAAAAATTTGATTTGATCCTTATTTCTTTGCAGCAAATCGTGTTAAAAAACAGCTATTTCCTGGCTGCAGAGAGCTTTTATAGTGGTGTAGAGCACTGTGCCTCGCAGTAACATGCATAGGGAGTCTGCTCTGGAAGTGAAATTATATACACTCCCTGATCACCCCCTGTCATTGATCACCCCCCTGTCATTGATCACCCCCCTGTAAGGCTCCATTCAGACGTCTGCATGTGTTTTGCGGATCCGATCCATGTATCCATGGATCTGTAAAAATCATACGGATGTCTGAATGGAGCCTTACAGGGGGGTGATCACCTCATATACACTCCCTGATCACCCCCTGTCATTGATCACCCCCCTGTCATTGATCACCCCCCTGTAAGGCTCCATTCAGACGTCCGTATGATTTTTATGGATACATGGATACATGGATCGGATCCGCAAAACACATGCGGACGTCTGAATGGAGCCTTACAGGGGGGTGATCAATGACAGGGGGGTGATCACCCATATACACTCCCTGATCACCCCCTGTCATTGATCACCCCCCTGTAAGGCTCCATTCAGACGTCCGCATGTGTTTTGCGGATCCGATCCATGTATCCATGGATCCGTAAAATCATATAGACGTCTGAATGGAGCCTTACAGGGGGGTGATCAATGACAGGGGGTGATCAGGGAGTGTATATGGGTGATCACCCCTCTGTCATTGATCACCCCCCTGTAAGGCTCCATTCAGACGTCCGCATGTGTTTTGCGGATCCGATCCATGTATCCGTGGATCCGTAAAAATCATACGGACGTCTGAATGGAGCCTTACTAGGGGGGTGATCAATGACAGGGGGGTGATCAGGGAGTCTATATGGGCGATCACCCCCCTGTCATTGATCACCCCCCTGTCATTGATCACCCCCCTGTCATTCAGACATTTTTCTGGCCCAAGTTAGCGGAAATATATATATGTTTGTTTTTTCTTACAAAGTCTCATATTCCACTAACTTGTGTCAAAAAATAAAATCTCACATGAACTCACCATACCCCTCACGGAATCCAAATGCGTAATTTTTTTTTAGACATTTATATTCCAGACTTCTTCTGACGCTTTAGGGCCCCTAAAAAGCCAGGGCAGTATAAATACCCCACATGTGACATAAATACCCCACATGTGACCCCATTTCGGAAAGAAGACACCCCAAGGTATTCGCTGAGGGGCATATTGAGTCCATAAAAGATTGAAATTTTTGTCCTAAGTTAGCGGAAAGTGAGACTTTGTGAGAAAAAAACAATAAAAATATCAATTTCCGCTAACTTATGCATAGAAAAAAAATTCTATGAACTCGCCAGGCCCCTCATTGAATACCTTGTGGTGTCTTCTTTACAAAGTGGGGTCACATGTGGGGTATTTATACTGCCCTGGCTTTTTAGGGGCCCTAAAGTGTGAGAAGAAGTCTGGGATCCAAATGTCTAAAAATGCCCTCCTAAAAGGAATTTGGGCACCTTTGCGCATCTAGCCTGCAAAAAATTGTGGCACATCTGGTATCGCCGTACTCAGGAGAAGCTGGGGAATGTGTTTTGGGGTGTCATTTTACATATACCCATGCTGGGTGAGAAAAATATCTTTGCCAAGATATTTCTCTCACCCAGCATGGGTATATGTAAAATGACACCCCAAAGCACATTCCCCAACTTCTCCTGAGTACGGCGATACCATATGTGTGACACTTTTTTGCAGCCAAGGTGGGCAAAGGAGCACATATTCCAAAGAGCACCTTTCGGATTTCGCAGGCCATTTTTTACACATTTTGATTGCAAAGTACTTCTCACACATTTGGGCCCCTAAATTGCCAGGGCAGTATAACTACCCCACAAGTGACCCCATTTTGGAAAGAAGACACCCCAAGGTATTCCGTGAGGGGCATGGCGAGTTCCTAGAATTTTTTATTTTTTGTCGCAAGTTAGTGGAATATGAGACTTTGTAAGAAAAAAAAAAATCATCATTTTCCGCTAACTTGTGACAAAAAATAAAAAATTCTAGGAACTCGCCATGCCCCTCACGGAATACCTTGGGGTTTCTTCTTTCCAAAATGGGGTCACTTGTGGCGTAGTTATACTGCCCTGGCAATTTAGGGCCCCAAATGTGTGAGAAGTAGTTTGCAATCAAAATGTGTAAAAGATGGCCTGCGAAATCCGAAAGGTGCACTTTGGAATATGTGCCCCTTTGCCCACCTTGGCTGCAAAAAAGTGTCACACATCTGGTATCGACGTACTCAGGAGAAGTTGGGGAATGTGTTTTGGGGTGTCATTTTACATATAACCATGCTGGGTGAGAGAAATATCTTGGCAAAAGACAACTTTTCAAAAAATTTTATACAAAGTTGGCATTTGACCAAGATATTTTTCTCACCCAGCATGGGTATATGTAAAATGACACCCCAAAACACATTCCCCAACTTCTCCTGAGTACGTCGATACCAGATGTGTGACACTTTTTTGCAGCCAAGGTGGGCAAAGGGGCACATATTCCAAAGTGCACCTTTCGGATTTCGCAGGCCATCTTTTACACATTTTGATTGCAAACTACTTCTCACACATTTGGGGCCCTAAATTGCCAGGGCAGTATAACTACGCCACAAGTGACCCCATTTTGGAAAGAAGAAACCCCAAGGTATTCCGTGAGGGGCATGGCGAGTTCCTAGAATTTTTTATTTTTTGTCGCAAGTTAGTGGAATATGAGACTTTGTAAGAAAAAAAAAAATCATCATTTTCCGCTAACTTGTGACAAAAAATAAAAAGTTCTAGGAACTCACTATGCCCATTAGCGAATAACTTAGGGTGTCTACTTTCTGAAATTGGGTCATTTGTGGGGGTTTTCTACTGTCTGGGCATTGTAGAATCTCAGGAAATATGACAGGTGTTCAGAAAGTCAGAGCTGCTTCAAAAAGTGGAAATTCACATTTTTGTACCATAGTTTGTAAACGCTATAACTTTTACCCAAACCATTTTTTTTTTTATCAAGGACATGTAGAACAATAAATTTAGAGAAAAATTTATATATGGATGTCGTTTTTTTTGCAAAATTTTACAGCTGAAAGTGAAAAATGTCATTTTTTTTCAAAAAAATCGTTAAATTTCGATTAATAACAAAAAAAGTAAAAATGTCAGCAGCAATGAAATACCACCAAATGAAAGCTCTATTAGTGAGAAGAAAAGGAGGTAAAATTCATTTGGGTGGTAAGTTGCATAACCGAGCAATAAACTGTGAAAGTAGTGTAGTGCAGAAGTATAAAAAGTGGCCTGGTCATTAAGGGGGTTTTAGCTAGCGGGGTTGAAGTGGTTAAGCTCCTGCTGTCTCTCTTGTGATGCTCGTGGCACAGTTTTTTTTCTGAAAACACTACCTTCTAGGTCCTGGACATGAGCTTCTCTCCTAGTTTCCTAAACTCATTTTTAAAGTCATTCCATCTCCCACTAATTTTGTCATTGGTACTAATGCGCACCATGACAGCCGAGTCTTCCCCAGACCCTCCCAGCAATGGCTATCCAATCTTTAATATGCTGAACCTGGAAGACAACACACAGTTTGGCATTCACGTCTCGGTGACAGATGACTCTGTCTGTCCACATAATATTAGAGTTCCCTACGACCAGCATCTGTCTGACCTTTGCTGCACTCCTCTTCCCATACTTCCTACAGCAGCCATCTCCCTGGTTTCTAGGAGCAATGCCCTGCTCCTGCCATGGGCTTTCATCTCTAATATCAGCCAAGCAGGCATACAGTCATGTGAAAAAATTAGGACACCCTTTGAAAGCATGTGGTTTTTTGTAACATTTTTAATAAAAGGTTATTTCATCTCCGTTTCAACAATACAGAGAGATTAAAGTAATCCAACTAAACAAAGAAAACTGAAGAAAAGTCTTTTCAAGATCTTCTGTAAATGTCATTCTACAAAAATGCCTATTCTAACTGAGGAAAAAGATAGGACACCCTCACATGTATTCCCTCTTAAATTGGCTCAGATCTCACACAGGTATATCACACCAGGTGCACATAATTAGTAGATCGTTACTCTGCATGTTGAATGAGGCTTGCCCTATTTAAACCTCAGACATTTAGTTTGGTGTGCTCCTGACTGTTGAAGTGAGAGTGAGCACCATGGTGAGAGCAAAAGAGCTGTCAGAGGACTTCAGAAAAAAGATTGTAGCAGCCTATGAGTCTGGGAAGGGATTTAAAAAGATCTCAAAAGATTTTGAAATCAGCCATTCCACTGTCCGGAAGATAGTCTACAAGTGGAGGGCTTTCAAAACAACTGCCAACATGCCCAGGACTGGTCGCCCCAGCAAGTTCACCCCAAGAGCAGACCGCAAGATGCTAAAAGAGGTCTCCAAAAACCCTAAAGTGTCATCTCGAGAACTACAGCAGGCTCTGGCTACTGTTGATGTAGAAGTACATGCCTCTACAATCAGAAAGAGACTGTACAAGTTTAACTTGCATGGGAGGTGTGCAAGGAGGAAACCTTTGCTTTCCAAGAGAAACATCGAGGCCAGACTGACATTTGCCAGAGATAAAGTTGACAAAGACCAGGACTTCTGGAATAATGTTCTTTGGACAGATGAGTCCAAAATTGAATTATTTGGACACAACAGCAGAGGACATGTTTGGCGTAAACCAAACACAGCATTCCAAGAAAAGAACCTCATACCAACTGTGAAGCATGGAGGTGGAAGTGTCATGGTTTGGGGCTGCTTTGCTGCAGCAGGACCTGGTCAGCTCACCATCATAGAATCCACGATGAATTCTACTGTGTATCAGAAGGTGCTTGAAGAACATGTGAGACCATGAGTTAGAAAATTAAAGCTGAAGCGGAACTGGACCATGCAACATGACAATGACCCAAAACATACTAGTAAATCAACCAAAGATTGGCTGAAAAAGAAGAAATGGAGAGTCCTGGAATGGCCAAGTCAAAGTCCAGATTTGAATCCCATTGAGATGCTGTGGGGTGACTTGAAAAGGGCTGTACGTGCAAGAAACCCCTCAAACATCTCACAGCTGAAAAAGTTCTGCATTGAGGAGTGGGGTAAAATTTCCTCAGACCGATGTCGAAGACTGGTAGATGGCTACAAGAACCGTCTCACTGCAGTTATTTCAGCCAAAGGAGGTAACACTCGCTATTAGGGGCAAGGGTGTCCTATCTTTTTCCTCAGTTAGAATAGGCATTTTTGTAGAATGACATTTACAGAAGATCTTGAAAAGACTTTTCTTCAGTTTTCTTTGTTTAGTTGGATTACTTTAATCTCTCTGTATTGTTGAAACGGAGATGAAATAACCTTTTATTAAAAATGTTACAAAAAACCACATGCTTTCAAAGGGTGTCCTAATTTTTTCACATGACTGTATTTACTTACGCGTTCCAGCTCAGGACTATCCTCCCTGGCACTTTTCCCTCTACCCCTTCTTGTAACATAAACCCAACTGCTGACCTCAGAGTCCTGATCTTGCCCTCTTCCACCTACCTCCATTTCAATGACACCAGCCAGTGCCTGAACAGTGAGGTCTAAGCCTCTCTGGGTTTGCAATGCTTCTACATGTTGCAAATCTACACACTTAGATCCAGAACCTGGGCTTCCATATATACACAACATGCTTGCATCTGGTGCAAATGTATTCACTCTCAGATGGCTCTTCAAGGCATGTGCATATTGCACAGGGCACACACTTAGCACATGTTTAACTCAGGATGAACAGTAAAGAGAAAAAAATAAATAAACTGTAAATATAAATTTAAATTTACACCCCTGACTACTAATCTTGCTAGAATCAAGCAACTATGCACAAAGAAACTCAATCAAACCTTGGTTCCTATGTCCTTGTGTTGAACTATGGCCTTGTGTTAAACTTTACACTTATCTGTAATTTTGAACACTTTTCTGTAATTTTGCAGTACTCAGCAAATCATCGCTGCACTTGCAAACCCTACTCTATTTAATACATTTCTCTATGCCAGTGGGCTTCTACCACACCTATTTCACAGACTGCTTTGATTAGTTGGTACATAAAGCTGGGCTTGCTCTTCCTCTCAGTGGATGCTCGGTTGCACAGAGGTAACAAGTAGCAGCACAGTATATGTGCACGGTCTGCTCTCCTGAGTGTAGATAAGCACTGGCATAGAGATAGGTATTAAAGAGAGTAGATTCCTAACTGACTGAGATCACCTTGCTGTGGTAGGCAGGCACAGATGTGTTTTGATCAAAATATATTGGCCAAGAATCTCATACTTTATCACCTCTGAATGAGGTTTTAGTCTGTATATATGTAGTCTTTGGAAGTATTATATGGGTTCAGTTATTTTCAGTGATTTCTCTACTTAAACCAATTAAGGACCTCCACCGTACATGTACGGTGCTGGTGGACATGACTTAACCTCCTCAGGACCGCCCCACGCAGGGATGCGTCTTTGAGGCGGCCCTGTAATTCCTCCTGGACGCGCCGGTGCGTCATCTCGCGAGACGCGAGATTTCGGTCAGAGCCGGTCCGCGCATGCGCATTGCGGGCCGGCAAAAGTTAAAGGACTATTTCGTCACCAGCCTGCCAGCCAATGATCATCGCTGGCAGGCTGGTGAATTTCAAAAAAACTAATCACAAGCCATATAACACCTTATATTTATAAATATAAGGTGTTAAATGGCTGCTGTGCTCCTCTGCTGGTTCTTTTCGTCGGTTGGTTCCAGCAGAGGAACACAGTTCACAGTGAGTACACCAAACAGCACACTTAGCCCCCAGATCACCCCCCAACACCCCAATTAACCCCTTGATCGCCCCTGTCAATCACCTAGTGAAAGGGAAAAAAGTGATATTTTTTTTCTCACTAGTATTGACGGTTAGGTTTAGGATAGTTTAGGCCCCTTTGTTAGGCAGTTAGCGTTGGTTAGCGACCATGGTTTTTCTTGGGTAGTCTCAGGGAATACCCCCTAAATTTAGTAGTCCAAATGGCAAATAAGCGGTAATCTTCTGAAGAGGCCTACAGGCTTCTGACCCAGTCGGATGAGGAATGGGAACCCTCATCTGACAAATCCAGCGGGTCAGAATATGAACCTGTAGAAAGCAGTGGCAGTCTGACCCAAAGTTCAGACGAGGAGCTTGAGATCCCTGATACCCCCAGGCGTACCCGGCCCCGTGTTGCTAGACCACAGGTTGCGCAGGATCCGCTTCAAGGGCAGCAGAGTGGGGCTGGCGGTGTCGGATTATGTGGTGAGGCATACACCAGCAGCGCGGCCCATCCTGGACCTATTACCAGCACTGCCGTACAACATGGTGAAGTGGCGAGCACCAGAAGGGCAGTTGAAGCTGGTATGGTGGCACGTGCATTAGTTCCCCCGTTACAGCCACCGCACAGACAGGCCCGTAGAGCCCCTAGAGTCCCTGAGGTGCTGTCAAACCCTGATTGGCAGCCCCCAACTTCAGCCGCACCAGTAGTTCCCCCTTTCACCGCCCAGTCTGTAGACATTTCCCCAATGTCGTTGCTGGTACCTCAACCCAACCGTCACCCCGAAAAAGATGTGCCCTGACCACCCTGCCCTATGCCTAGGGGAGTGTTTTCCGGAAGTACCACACACAGGTACACTTAGCATAGGGATTGCATCTCACAGGACAGGCACACAGGGCTATTAGGGCCCATTCACACAGAGCTGCTGCAAACTTCTCCTTTCACCTGGGACAAAGTGCATAATGTACTTCGCCACATCTCTGGGCGATTTGTGCTTTGCACATTGTCCCATGGGGAAGGTGAGGTTTGTCGTATAAAAGTTAAAAAAAATAATCACCAGTAAGCAAAAAAGTTAATGTTCTGTTTCCAAAGTTCATAAAAGTTAATGTTCTGTTCAAATGTTATCATAAAGTTCATGTTAATAAATTTATTGCCTGTTTTTTTTTTTTTTTTTTTTTACCTTCTAGGTGGACCAACCAATCGACCAGCTGCAGCACTGATGTGCATTCTGACAGAAGCATTGCGCTGCTGTCAGATTACACAAAAGTCGGTGTATGCGGCGCTGCAAGATGAGATTTCTCCTCTGCACTAAAAAAGATATGTTTGCCGATGCTTATGAGCTGAGGGGGCGGTGGTGTTCTACTAGTCAGACGCTATGGCTTTAGTGCATGACGCATCCGCCGAGTACGCCAAATCAGAGTTGGATATCTTTCAAATACCGCCTACACAAACAAGCATTGAAAAATCGCTTTATGTAGGGGTGCAGCCAATCGCAGCAATCACTGACAATGCCCCTTTGGAATTCTACATCACGGGCAGCGGTGAATATTATTGCGACCTTAATAACACATTGTTACACGTCGCTTGCAAAATCGTTAGTCCTGATAACACACCCATACCAGAAGGATCCCGCGTTGCACCCTATAGCGAGTCTTTTTAATCAACTGAATATAACGCTTGGCGACGCGTTGATTTCAAGAAGCGACAACCTTTATACGCACGGCCGGCTCCAGGTTCATGTGGGCCCTTGGGCGATAAATCCCAGTGGGCCCCCATGAGGCATTTTTTTACATTGACATGTCCCCCTGTGGCTCCCACACGGTATAATGACCCCCAGTGGCCCCTAAACAGTATAATGACTACTAGTGGCCCTTCACACAGTATAATGACTACTAGTGGCCCTTCACACAGTATAATGAACCCCCAATTTCCCCCCCCACTGTATTATGACCACCTGTGGCCCTGCATTCAGAATAATAACCCCCAGTCGCCCCCATTCAGAGCAATGACCCCCAGTAGCCCCCACACTAGGGGAATACTGTATGGAGGGGGCTCTGGGGGTCATTATACTAAATGGGGGACACTGGGGGTCATTACACTATGTAAAGGGCCCTCACAGTATAATGACCCCACAGTGATCCTCCATTCAGAATAATGACCCCCAGTCGCCCCCACACTGGGGGTTATACTGTATGGAGGGGGCACGAGGGGTTATATTTAATGGGGGCTCTGGTGGTCATTATGCTAAATGGAGGGTCAATGGGGATCATTATATTAAATGGGGGGCACTGGGAGTCATTATACTGTGTAAGGGGCCCTCACAGTGTGATGAATGACCCCCAGTGGCCCCCTCACATACCTATCATTGCTGGAGAGCAGGGAGCCGGCGGTCCTGTCATTCACTAACCGCAGCTCCCTGCGCTCCTTCTCTCCGGCGGCCCGCTGCAGCAGTGAGCCAGGCCTGGAGGAGAGAAGGAGATGTGCAGTGATGTAGCTAGAACTGATTGGGCCCCACAGCAAATTTTAGTACGTTTAGTAGTTTTTCCTATCGGTTTGATGTATACAAATGTGCAGCACTCCACATTTTTGTATCCTGCAGAGTCAAGTAAAAAATGCATACGTTAACGTATATGTTTTTTTTACAATGGAACTGTATGGTGAACGGACGCCACTGTACGGCATCAGTCTGAGGCATCTGTTAACGCATAAATTTTTGGTATACATTAAATGGATAGCACAAATGGGATGTGAACCCAGCCCTAGTGTCAGAATAAGCCCCAGTACACAGCGGAGCAGCGTGGCGGAGAGGAGAGGCCGCCATATACTGACAGAGCGCTACCTGGTCCTGGTGGTCAGGGATGAGGACTGTGCTTCCCAAGGATCATTTTATTTTCTACAGGGAAATACAGGGCACAGTATAATTCACTAGAATCTATATAATATAGATATTAGCCCTACCCCTAAATAATAATACAATTAGGGGGTCATTTATTATATAGAAATACGTCTATATTAAGCGTATTTCTGACACAGATTGTGGCACAAAGGTCCTTAGCACCGCAATCTGTATCTTTTCCCACTCATGCCAGGTCTAAAACAAAGTGGTGTGGGCATGGAAGGGGATACAGTTATGGCCATGCAGTTATTGGATACCACCGCCATATAGTGATAACACCGCCATACAATGATAAAACCACCATACAGTGATCGGATAAAAGGGTATAAGAGGGCACAGTACAGGGAATGACTATGGGCACTGCACAGGGTGTGGTAAGAGGGCACAATGCAGGGTATAAAGGGGCACAGTACGGGGTGGGGGGCACAGTCACATGACCCTGTGACGTTAGAAGGTCCTTATGGTGAATGCTGTTCAGATGCCACCATAATGAAAGGCAGAGGAGTGAGACAGGGGCCCTGGATGGACAGGAGGGGTGGACACAGCAAGTAGGTGGAAGGGGCTCTGAGGGGGATTCATACAAGAAGTAGGGGCAGGAGGTCTGTGCAGGGCAGCAATAGGAGATAGGAGGGTGGGACAGGAGCTCTGGATACATGAGGGAGGAAAGGAGACAGCAAGTGCTCCATGAGGATGAGATAGGATAGGCTATGGGGGGGGGCAGATGTGGGGGGGGCAGGTATCATGGAGGCAAACTGCTTAATGAAACAGTAATACAACTAAATAGAATGAAGCAGAAGCAGATCGAAGAAGTCCCCCCCTTCTGTCCCACAGACAAGAGACAGTCACAGTGCAGACTCACTCACAGACTGTCTTCACACTTCTCTGCTCCAGCTCCAGCCCTGCGGTCTCTCTCCTCAGGCAGCATGTGTCCTGTGTAGAGGGGGCGTGTTCTGAGTCTCTGCAGCTCAGAGGGCCCACCAAAGGGGTACTGCGTAAGTGAAATGACAGCAGTGAGAGCTCCCATCTGGATTGATGGAAGTGCTCATAGCAGCTCAGTGGGCCCCCCCAGGAGCATTGGGCCCCGGCACTTGCCCGGGGATGCCGAGTTATGACGCCGGCCCTGTTTATACGTATAGAGCATATATAGAGTCCCTAATAAATTATAATTCATAAACTTTAGCGTCCCAATTTACAGACGGTTTATTCTATAAAGACACAGCGGGACATCATGATGACAGGGTTCTCGACGGGCGTAATGACGGCTTCAGCAAGAGAGCAAAGTATTCAGCCCGATCTAGAAGTGAGGAATTAATGGGCCCCATTTACGCCGATATATTTAATCAACCGAAGTTAATACTGAACGGTTTAGATCTAAAGATAAAATTAACCAGAAACAAAGACACTTTCTGCCTTATGTCGGCCGAGGCGTCCCATTTTTACTTCCAAATACAGCACGCTTCCCTGTTTGTCAAAACAGTACAAGTATCGCCCGCTGTAAGAATCGGTCACAGTCGTGCTCTGTTAACAGCTAACGCAAAGTACTCAATCGATCGGGCGTCGCTTAAAGTGTATAGCGTACCCGCCGGTACTCGCATATCTAACCACGAGAATCTTTGCCTCGGAAACCTACCAAAAACAGTAATACTAGCGTTTGTGGATAACGAATCATTTTCCGGGAGTTACCAAAGAAATCCTTTGTACTTCAACCACTATAATGTGAATTATGCAGCCTTATATTTGGATGGTCAACAGATACCGGCAAAACCTTTTCAACCTAACTTCCAAGACGAATCAGCTGTTTGTGAATATATGTCCCTAGTACATATTTCGGGGAAACACAAGGCCGACAACCCTTTATCAGTCGATCGGCACAAGTTTTTGAACGGTTACACTTTGTTATCTTTTGATTTATCGCCGGATCAAGAGCCCGGCGGTCATTTCTCTCTAGTAAAAACTGGCAATCTGCGAGCTGAAATTAGATTTGCCGAACCGATTGCGAACACAATTAATATGATTGTATATTCAGTTCATGAAAATATTATTGAAATAAATAATCGGCGGGAGGTATTATATGATTTTCAATAAACATGAATAATTATGAAATTGCCTGTGTTATTAAAGCTGATATTAACGCCAGGCGCATTTTTAAAGGTGTATTCCCGTGTGATTTATTACCGAGGGGTAAAATCATCGACAGGCCCGCGGCATACATTGTAAATACGGATAATTCGTATCAGCGGGGGAAGCATTAGATTTTAATTATATTATACCAGAATAATATATCTATTTTTTTTGATAGTTATGGTTTATCCCCCTCAAATGAAATATTTCCTGGCGACTTTATGTAGATTTTATATAAAAATTCTAAGACTATAAGATATCAAAACAGACAAATACAAGACGCCATTAGTACCGTCTGCGGCCATTACTGTATCTATATCTTACAATGTCTCGCTAAAGGAATATCTTTTGAAAATGTTTTAAAAATGTTCACTAACGATTTTAGAAAAAATTACCGCATTGTGCGATCATGTATATGATGATATAATTACAATCAAACGTGTCTGTCCCTACGGGAATGTTGCAAATAAGGAAAATTAATAAATCTTTTTAACCAAATTATATTTGTCATTGTTTTATTTTTAATACTATTACATTAAATTAATATCGGGCACTATAAATTTTAATATCAAACACTATAAATTTAATATCAAGCACTATAAATTTTAATAGCTAGCACTATAAATTTAATATCAAACAATATAAATTTTAATATCAAGCACTATAAATTTTAATAGCAAACAATATAAATTTTAATAGCTAGCACTATAAATTTAATATCAAACAATATAATTTTTAATATCAAACACTATACATTTTAATAGTTAGCACTATAAATTTAATAGCAAACAATATAAATTTAAATAGCAAACACTATACATTTTAATAGCTAGCATTAAAAATGTAATATCAAACGATATAAATTTTAATATCAAGCACTATAAATTTAATATCAAGCGATATAAACCTAATATCACGCGATATAAACTTAATAGGGGCGGGGGTAGCTGTATAAAAAGGGGCGTGGTACCTGTCACTTTGACGAAACATATACCCTCTTACTACTTGTGTGCACATGCCTACACGTACTGAATGACGGGTCTGCCCCCTTCAACTTCTGGATCTCCAAATTGGGCACATGGCCTGAGCTTGCCCTTTACTCCTTGGAGGTGCTGGCCTACCCTGCAGCCAGTGTATTATTTGAACGTGTGTTTAGCACGGCAGGGGGCATCATCACAGACAAGGGCAGCCACATGTCCACAGCCAATGTGGACAAGCTCACGCTCATTAAAAGGAACCAGGCATTGATCCCTCAAGACTTGTCCGTACCTTGTGCAGAATAGACATGTATACCGGCACTAAGCAGCCATTGTTATACTGCAGCCAATGTTTGTATTTTGGATATTTCACTTTTGGAGTGTACCTTAATTTAACAAAATTAAATTAAAAGCAAAAACCTGTGTTGGCTATCTCGTCCTCCTCCACTGCCGCTTCCACCTACTCCGCTACGTGCCTCCTCAAACTCCTACTCCATATGGAACGCCACCTCATAAATCTATTTTTTATTTTTGTACGTGTTTTATTTTAGACATTTTCGGGTGAAATTAACACATTTTTGGGTGTATAGTATCACTGCTATACCTAGTAGACAGGTTAAACAAACAAAACAAAAAAAATTGTCATTTACTTTTTCGGGTTAAATTAACCAATTTTTGGGTGTATAGTACCACTGCTATACCTAGTAGGCCAGTTCAAAAAACATAAATTGTCGTTTACATTTTAGGGTGAAATTCACCCATTTTGGTGTGTATAGTACCACTGCTATACCTAGTGGACCGGTAAAAATAAAAATTGTCAGTTACATTTTATGGTGAAATTAATAACTTTTTGGGTGTAATACACCCCTCCTCTACCTAGTTGACAGCTTAATAAATTTCAATAATTTTTCTGTTACATTCTTGGGTTGACATTATACAATTTTAGATGTGAATAAACACCTGCTATGCATAGGTGACAGGGAATACAATTTTATTAATTATTCAGTAATTAATGCGCGCCACATCCTTTCATTCAGTGCTTAAACTTTGAAAAGTTGTCAAACTTTTATGCTTTAATATTTCCCCCATATTTCAACTCAAATTTTAAATTTGGAAAAATGAATCGTCCCTTGGATGTGGTCTCTCTTTCTCCGCTCCCTCTCTGGCATGGAACCCTGATTTCCCGCCACCCATGATCACCATGGTAGGCGCATAAAAGAACATCGAAAGTTGATAGAGCAGATATCAAATTGGATCGTGAACATCACGGGGAAGTGCGACATGGTGGGGCAGTAAGTGTGCACACGCCTTCACGAACTGACTGACAGGGGTCAGCCCCTGCAACTTCTGGGTCTCCAAATTGGGCACATGGCCTGAGCTTGCCCTTTACCCCTTGGAGGTGCTGGCCTGCCCTGCAGCCAGTGTATTGTCTGAACGTGTGTTTATCATGACTGGAGGGGGTTATCACAGGTTATATTTCCCAATGTTTTGGGGTGTACCCCAATAAAAAAAAAAAAATGTAAAACCAAAAACCAGTGTAGGCTACCTCCTCTTCCACCGACGCTTCCACCTACACTGCCACATCCACTGCCTCTTCAACCTCCTACTCAATATGGACCTGGTCCTCCTAGATCAAGATTATTACTTTTTATTTTTACGTATTTTTTGTTATTTTTAAGTCATTTCCCTATCCACATTTGTTTGCAGAGCACTTTATTATTATTTATTATTAACCACTTAAGGACCACAGGCTTATACCCCCCTAGTGACCAGGCCCTTTTTTACAAATCGGCACTCCACAACTTTAGCGGTTTATTGCTCGGTCATGCAACTTACCACCGAAATTAATTTTACCTCCTTTTCTTCTCACTAAAAGAGCTTTCATTTGGTGGTATTTCATTGCTGCTGACATTTTTACTTTTTTTGTTATTAATCAAAATTTACAGATTTTTTGGTAAAAAAATGACATTTTTCACTTTCAGTTGTAATTTTTTATTTTATTACATCTATATATAATTTTTTTTCTAAATTTATTGTTCACATGTCTTTGATTAAAAAAATGTTTGGGTAAAAAAAATGGTTTGGGTAAAAGCTATAGCGTTTACAAACTATGGTACAAAAATGTGAATTTCCGCTTTTTGAAGCAGCTCTGACTTTCTGAGCACCTGTCATGTTTCCTGAGGTTCTACAATGCCCAGACAGTAGAAAATTCCCACAAATAACCCCATTTCGGAAAGTAGACACCCTAAGGTATTCACTGATGGGCAAAGTGAGTTCATAGAACTTTTTATTTTTTGTCACAAGTTAGCGGAAAATGATGATTTTTTTTAATTTTGTTTTTTTCCTTACAAAGGCTCATATTCCACTAACTTGTGACAAAAAATAAAAACTTCCATGAACTCACTATGCCCATCATGAAATACCTTGGGGTGTCTTCTTTGCAAAATGGGGTCACCTGTGGGGTAGTTATACTGCCCTGGCATTCTAGGGGCCCTAATGTGTGGTAAGTAGTTTGAAATCAAAATGTGTAAAAAATGACCTGTGAAATCCTAAAGGTGCTCTTTGGAATGTGGGCCCCTTTGCCCACCTAGGCTGCAAAAAAAGTGTCACACATCTGGTATCGCCGTACTCAGGAGAAGTTGGGTAATGTGTTTTGGGGTGTCATTTTACATATACCCATGCTGGGTGAGATAAATATCTCGGTCAAATGCCAACTTTGTATAAAAAAATTGGAAAAGTTGTCTTTTGACGAGATTCTATTCATTCCATAGCGCTGTACATGTGATAAGGGGTGCAAATACATAGTACAGACAATTGTACTAATCATAAACAAGATGAGTTACAAACTGGTACAGAAGGAGAGAGGGCCCTGCCCATGAGGGCTTGCAATCTACATGGTATGGGAGAAGGACACAGTAGGTGCGGGTTAAGTTGGTCATGGCGGTATAGAGGCAGCAGGGTCACTGGTTGTAGGTTTCTCTGAAGAGGTGGGTTTTCAGGTTTCTTTTGAAGGATTCCACTGTGGGTGAGTGTCTGATATGTTGGGGTAGCGAGTTCCAGATTATGGGGGATGCACGGGAAAAATCTTGGAGTCGATTGTGGGAAGATGTGATAAGAGGAGAGGGGAGAAGGAGGTCTTGTGAGGATTGGAGAGTGCGTCTGGGGATGTATCGGGAAAGTAGCTCAGAGATGTAGGGAGGGGACAGGTTATGGATGGCCTTGTATGTATTTGTTAGTACTTTGAAGTGAATTCGTTGGGCAGTGGGGAGCCATTGAAGGAATTGGCAGAGGGGAGAGGCAGAGGAGTAATAGAGTGAGAGGTGGATTAGTCTGGCAGCAGAGTTAAGGATAGATTGGAGGGGTGCGAGAGTGCTAGATGGAAGGCCACAGAGGAGATGTTTCAGTAGTCTAGGCAGGAGATAATGAGGGCATGTACAAGCATTTTTGCAGATTAAAAGTTATGGAAAGCACGGATGCGGGAGATGTTTTTGAGTTGAAGGCCGCAGGTGGTGGAAAGGGCTTGGATGTGCGGTCGGAAAGAAAGGGCAGAATCCAAGGTCACTCCAAGGCAACGGGCTTTGTTGACCGGGAAGAGTGTGCAGCCATTGATCATGATAGATAGGTCTGTTGGGGGGGTTGAACAAGATGGGGGAAAGATTATGAATTCTGTCTTATTCATGTTAAGTTTTAGAAAGCGAGAGGCGAAGAAGGATGATATAGAAGATAGACATTGTGGGATTCTTGATACTAAGGTGGTGATGTCTGGACCAGAGAGGTAGATTTGTGTGTCGTCAGCGTAGGAATGATACTGAAAGCCATGGGACTCTATGAGCTGTCCCAGGCCAAAAGTGTAGATAGAGAAGAGCAGGGGTCCTAAGACAGAGCCTTGCGGGACACCAACAGAGAGGGAATGAGACGAGGAGGTGGTGCGAGAGTGGGAGACGCTAAACGTCCGGTCTGTGAGGTATGATGTGATCCAGGAGAGGGCCAGGTCAGTAATGCCAAGACATGAGAGAGTTTGCAACAGAAGGGAGTGGTCAACAGTGTCAAAGGCAGAGGACAGGTCAAGGAGAAGGAGGACAGAGTATTGTTTCTTGGTTTTGGCTGTCAGTAGGTCATTGGTGACTTTGGTAAGGGCAGTCTCGGTTGAGTGGTGGGGTCGGAAGCAAGATTGTAGGCGGTCAAAGAGGGAGCAGGAGGAGAGGTGGGAGGACAGTTCTGAATGGACATGTTGTTCAAGTAGCTTTGAGGCATATGGAAGAAGTGATATGGGGCGATAACTGGACAAGGAAGATGGGTCAAGTGAAAGCTTTTTGAGGATGGATGTAATGGTAGCATGTTTAAAAGCAGAGGGGAATACACCAGAGTTTAGCGATATGTTGAAGAGATGAGTTAGGGCTGGGATAAATACTGTGATGAGGTTAGGGATGAGGCAGGATGGGATTGGGTCAAGTGTACATGTGGTCAGATGAGATTTGGAGAGTAGAGTGGTTAGTTTTCCTTCTGTAATGGTGGAGAAGCGGGTTTTGGGAGAAGAGGACTGTGCAGTTGTGTAGATACACTGTAGAGGGTCTGTGGGGACTGTGTAGTAAAGCTTTCTCTGATGTTGACTATCTTTTGTTTGAAATATTTTGCAAAGTCCTCAGCTGAGAAGAGAGGAGAGGGTGGGGGTGCTGGGGGACGGAGAAGAGAGTTAAAAGTGCTAAAAAGTTGTTTAGGGCTGTGTGACAGGGAAGATATGAGAGATAAGAAGTAGGCCTGTTTTGCATCAGCGAGTGAGGATTTGAATATGAGGAGGGATTGCTTGTATGCGTTGAAATGATCTTTAGAATGGGATTTCTTCCATCGCTGCACTTGCCATGCTCTTAACCACATTTTGACGCCATTTGCAGCACTTTCCATGAATTTTTACAGCCATTTTAGTGCTCAAAAGTTCGGGTCCTCATTGACTTCAATAGGGTTCGGGTTTGGGGTCAATTCCGGGTTAAGTTCGGGTGCCGAACTCAAACTTTTTTCCGAAGTTCGTCCGAACCCGTCGAACCCGAACATACAGGTGTCCGCTCAACTCTAGTCACCACATCTAACCCTACAGTATAACGGGTTCTCCAACTCTGCAATTATATACCATAACCTTGCATATGTGTGTATACTGTGTATCTAAAAACTGAAAATGCACTTTTGGAAGGGACTGGAGTATTTGGGCAGGTTTACAGTTTTTAGGCTTTTTTTCTTTAAATAAGTTTCCATCATAGTGTTAGCCTATATATCTGGAAAATCAGCTTTGGCAGCGACTGGAGTATAAGAGCAGAATTTTATCCTTTTTAAATTAAATGCATTCAGTGTAACTGCACAATGCAAGGCACAATTTATGATATTCTTATCTTAAAAATATCCTTTTAATCCAGAAAATGTCTAAAACTTCATAGCATGAATTTAAAGTATATTTCTTATTCTTTGCTGTAAATTGAATGAGTTCTGGCGTGGGCCAGCCATACACCCATGTATACAGTGCACACATATATACTGTATATATACACACACAAAATGAAAATATATATATATTGGAGGGCACTATACTATCTGGAGTTGCACAGAGTATACAGATGCATTTATTTGTAAAAATAAAATATTTTTATTACTAAAATAAGGATACAGGATACATAATAAGGATACAGATAAAATGAGCAAAACAAATGAGTCAAATCTATCTTGTTTTACTTTCCCTTTTTTAACTTGATAATTTTTCTCTTTTTTTTTATTAGAAAAAAAATTAAACTTTTTTCCCCAATAATCCCTGAAAGAGATAAAGATACTTTTCAGTATACAGTACTCCTGTCATTTCATTCCACATGTCCTCTACCATGAGTTTGTATTTGGCAGAAGGGGACAGTAAACAATAGGCTTTTTAATTTGCTCATTAACAAACCTATTGTTTCTGCTCCCCTTTCCCCACATACACACTCAAACAGAAATGACAGGAGTACACATGAATGCTATGGAATTGCAGTTGTGACATTTGATGTACTGTAGTCATATGTGAACTGGCTAACTGTCTATCCACCTATCAGTGATATCAATACGGCACAATAGTGATTGCTATTCCTCTGCTCGGTGCAGAAGTCACTATAGGATTTAAAATATTGCACACTTACAGCATAATAGATATTGTATCTATAAAGTTAGTAAGAGGACAAGCACTCCACCCCTCCTCCTCTATATAGAACCTCCTCCCTGGCACAGACTTCATACACCGGGTCCCGGCTCCATCTGACAGCCGCTGCTCTCTCTAGTGATTGGAACCCAGCGCTTTGGCAATGAAAGAAGAACAGCCACTCAGCGGGCACCTCCATTCTCTGAGGGTCGGATCACCACCAGATATTTAGGTCATAGCCAAGCTGCAAGGTTCCAGTGTCAGCCTACAGAACTGGAATAGCAGCTTTGGTAGTGACTGGAGCATAACAGCAGATTTAGACTCCTTTCACACGGGCGAGTTTTCCGCGCTAGTGCAATGCGTGATGTGAACGCATTGCACCCGCACTAAATCCAGACCCATTCACTTCTATGGGGCTGTGTACATGAGCGGTGATTTTCACGCATCACTTGTGCATTGCGTGAAAATCGCAGCATGCTCTATAGTGTGCATTTTTCACGCAACAAAGGCCCCATAAAAGTGAATGGGGCTGCGTGAAAATCGCAAGCATCTGCAAGCAAGTGCGGATGTGGTGGGATTTTCATGCATGGTTGCTAGGTGACAATTGGGATAGGGACCCTATCTTTATTATTTTCCCTTATAACATGGTTATAAGGGAAAATGGTACCATTCTTCATACAGAATGCATAGTAAAATAAGAATGGAGGGGTTAGAAAAATAAAATAATTTAACTCTAAACCTTAATCCACTTGTTCGCGCAGCCCGGCTTCTCTTCTTTCTTCTTCTTTGAGGAAAAGGACCTGTGGTGACATCACTGCACTCATCACATGGTCCATCACCATGTTATAAGGGAAAATAATAAAATCTACACAACACCTAACCCAAACCCGAACTTCTGTGAAGTAGTGCGGGTTCAGGTCTGGGTACCACATGCCGATTTTTCTCCCGCACGTGCAAAACGTATAGAAATCATGCAGTTTCCTACAACGCACCCGCATCTGTTCCCGCACGTCACCCGCAATGTCCGTGTGAACCCAGTCTAACTGATGCTTTTTTTCCCCAGCATAGTGTCAGCCTACAGAGCTGAAAATGGAGATCTGGATGTGACTGGAAAATAAACACAGGTTTAGGCCCCATGCACACGGCCGTGTTTCACAGCCGTGTGCGGGCCGTGGAACCGCGGCCTGGATCCCTCCTGAGAGCAGGAGCGCACGGCGTCACTGGTTGCTATGACGCCGTGCGCTCCCTGCTGCCGGCACAGTACAGTAATACACTGGTATGATCTATACCAGTGTATTACTGTACTGTGCCGGCAGCAGGGAGCGCACGGCGTCATAGCAACCAGTGACGCCGTGCGCTCCTGCTCTCAGGAGGGATCCAGGCCGCGGTTCCACGGCCCGCACATGGCCCGCACACGGCTGTGAAACACGGCCGTGTGCATGGGGCCTTAATGGTCTTATGCTATTTGCGGACGTGTGAATAGACCCTAAGGCCTCTTTCACACGACCGTATGACTTTTTCAGTATTTTGCGGTCCGTTTTTCACAGATCCATTGTTCAATTTTTTTGTTTCCTTTGTGTTTCCGTTTTTCCGTTCCATTTTTCCGTATGGCATATACAGTATACAGTAATTACATAGAAAAAATTGGGCTGGGCTTAACATTTTCAATGGATGGTTCCACAAAAACGCTACGGATACGGAAGACATACGGAGTACATGCCATATGTGTTTCATTTTTTTTGCGGACCCATTGACTTGAATGGAGCCACGGAACGTGATTTGCGGGCAATAATAGGACATGTTCTATCTTTCAACGGAAATATGGAAATACAGAAATGCAATGCATACGGAGTACATTCCGTTTTCTTTTTGCGGAACCCTTGAAATTAATGGTTCCATATATACGGACCGTATACGGAACGCAAAAAATGGGCCGCAAACGGGAAAAAAAAATTCGGCATGTGAAAGAGGCCTAAGACAATACATATACAACCCGTTATTGTGGGCATACCACGACTCCCCAGCCAAAAACAGTGGCCCTCTGAGTAGATCACTGGTACAGGACACTCAGCCAACAATTAATACATCTAATATTTTTAATATTTCTAATAGGTCTCATTAAGTGGGATAAGTGTTATTTTTACACAGTGGATACCACATATGGAGTACTGTGTACAGTTCTGGGCTCCTGTAAACAAGGCAGACATAGCAGAGCTGGAGAAGGTCCAGAGGAGGGCAACTAAAGTAATAACTGGATTGGGGCAACTACAGTACCCTGAAAGATTATCAACATTAGGGTTATTCACTTTAGAAAAAAGACGACTGAGAGGAGATCTAATTACTATGTATAAATATATCAGGGGTCAGTACAGAGATCTCTCCCATCATCTATTTATCCCCAGGACTGTGACTGTGACGAGGGGACATCCTCTGCGTCTGGAGAAAAGAAGGTTTGTACACAAACATAGAAAAGGATTCTTTACGGTAAGAGCAGTGAGGCTATGGAACTCTCTGCCTGAGGAGGTGGTGATGGTGAGTACAATAAAGGAATTCAAGAGGGGCCTGGATGTATTTCTGGAGCGTAATAATATTACAGGCTATAGCTACTAGAGAGGGGTCGTTGATCCGGGGAGTTATTCTGATTGCCTGATTGGAGTCGGGAAGGAATTTTTTATTCCTCACAGTTTTTTTTTTGCCTTCCTCTAGATGAACTTGCAGGATAACAGGCCAAACTGGATGGACAAATGTCTTTTTTTGGCCTTATGTACTATGTTACTATGTTACTATATATATATATATACACAGAGCACATGTATATGGTAAGAGGAGGATGATGAAGTCCGGTATATTCGGCTCCTCACCGCCGCCGCCGCAGGTTTACTCTCTGCACCAGCATAATTGAACACATGCCCATTACAGTTAGTGTCCACATGGCAGCTGCCATCGTCCTTTAAAATATACATATAATCCTGCCAGCCGGACATCTTTAGTGGGGGAACACTGATAGTGATGAAAAATTGGTTTAGGGTGATAGCCAGATATGCGGTATCTGGTATGTAGTGGCTCCGTCACCACCAGAGATAATTTTAGCTCCAACAGCGGGGAAAAGCAGGGTGTCCACTGCTCCGGTGTACACCCCCTTCCCTGTAGACAGTACATCCAGTTAAAGTACAGTACTACAGATTCACATACTACTGATTCATTTCGTACTTTAGCTCAACACTGCCATCTACTGGCCTTCTTGTGTATTGCTACTGTGAAGGAGAGAAAATCGCATTTAGTTTGTAACTAGAGTTGAGCAGACACCTGGATGTTCGGTTTCGACGAGTTCGGCCGAACTTGAAAAAAGAAGTTCCGGTTCGGGACCTGAACTTGACCTGAAATTGACCCCGAACCCGAACCCCATTGAAGTCAATGGGAACTTGAACTTTTGGGCACTAAAATGGTTCTAAAATAGTTTTGGAAAGGGCTAGAGGGCTGCAAAAGGCATCAAAATGTGCTTAAGAGCATGGCAATTGTTCTGCAAACAAATGTGGATAGGGAAACATAAAATACAGAAACATTTAAAATAAAAATCTGGATCTAGGAGTAGGAGGTTGAGGAGGCGGTGGATGGGTGGATGTGGCGATGTAGGTTGACGTGGCGATGTAGGTGGAAGCGGCGGTCAAGAAGGAATAGGTAGCCAACACTGATTTGAGTGATTTTTTTTTTTTTTAAATTGGGGTATCCCCCAAAATATTGGGACATATAACAAAATAAAACTAAGAATAAGTGAGCTTAAGTACAAGAATGGATGGTTGAGGCTGGTATAAATGTCTATTCTGCACAAGGTACGGACAAGTCCTGTGGGATCCATGCCTGGTTAATTTTAATAAACGTAAGCTTGTCCACGTTGGCTGCGGCCTGTGATAATGCCCTCTGCCGTGCTAAACACACGTTCACACTATACACTGGCTGCAGGGCAGGTCAGCACCTCCAAGGCTGACAAAGCTTTTCCACATTTTGGCTATGCTAACCCTGCCTTCTCAGGTGCTGGCGGTGCCCCAGCTGCGATGGCGACCTCTTCCTCCTCCTCTGCCTTCGCCTTGTGCTTCCACTGTGCCCCCGCTGTCAGGTGGGAATGCTATCATCAGCGTGCGCTTGTAGTCGTGCATCTTCTGATCAGTTACAGATGTTTTCAATAAATTTAGTTCCCTGTCAGCAATGCAGAGCAGGGGTTCATTCACGGCAAAAGGGGGTTCATGTCACCCAGCAATACAACAGAGGATTTTGAGAGATTTAGGCCCCTGTCAGCAATGCAGAGCAGGGGTTCATTCACGGCAAAAGGGGGTTCATGTCACCCAGTAATAGAACAGAGGATTTTGAGAGATTTAGGCCCCTGTCACCCAGGCACAGCAGGGGTTCATTCACGGCAAAAGGGGGTTCATGTCACCCAGTAATAGAACAGAGGATTTTGAGAGATTTAGGCCCCTGTCACCCAGGAACAGCAGGGGTTCATTCTCGGCAAAAGGTAGTTAATGTCACCCAGCAATAGAACAGAGGATTTTGAGAGACTTAGGCCCCTGTCACCCAGGCACAGCAGGGGTTTGTATACGCCAAAAATGGTAAAATGTCACCTGACAATTGAAAATAAGATTTTTTCCAATTTAGGGCACTAAAATTGGTACTTTTTTGCATTAAAATGGCTCTAAAATAGGCCTTGAAAAGGCTAGAGGGATGTGAAAGGCATTAAAATGTGCTTAAGAGCATGGCAACTTCTCTGCAAACAAATGTGGATAGGGAAAAAACTTAAAATAAAATAAAATAACTAAAAATTGCCAAATATTAACCTGCAACTCAGACAAGGAGGTGGATATGGAGTCGGAGGTTGAGGAGGCAGTTAATGTGGTGTTGTAGGTGGAGGCAGCAATGGAGGAGGAACAGGTAGCCAACAATATATATATATATATATGTATATATATATATATTTTTTTTTTTTTATTGGGGTAAATAGCCCCCAAAATATTGGGACAAATAAAACAAAAGAAAACAAAGAATTATTGCACTTGACTTGAGTACAAGAATGTATGTTTGATGGTGGTATAAATGTCTATTCTGCACAAGGTACAGACAAGTCCTGTGGGATCCATGCATGGTTCATTTTAATGAACGTAAGCTTGTCCACATTGGCTGTGGACAGGCGGCTGCGCTTTTCTGTGATGACGCCCCCTGCCGTGCTAAACACACGTTCAGATAATACACTTGCTGCAGGGCAGGCCAGAACCTCCAAGGCGTAAAGGGCAAGCTCAGACCATGTGACCAATTTGGAGACCCAGAAGCTGAAGGGGGCAGACCCGTCATTCAGTACGTGTAGGCGTGTGCACACATACTGCTCCACCATGTTGGTGAAATGCTGCCTCCTGCTAAGACGTTCCATATCAGCTAGTGGTGCTGGTTGTTGTAGAGTGCTGACAAAGCTTTTCCACATTTCGGCCATGCTAATACAATGAGCCGGGGCGTGGTACAATGGCCAATGATGCAGTGGGTCAGGATACGTGTATATAAGTTTATAGTTTGTTCATGACGCCAATTGCAGCTTGCGCAGGTACTGTAGCAGGGCCCTTTAAGATGTTATAGCTCACTTACCAGGTGAGGAATGCCAGAGGGGGATAATGTCTCTGTATAGCAGATATGGTAGTGTCAACGGTGTCTCCTACCTTGGTACGGCTGGACTCTTGGATCCTGGCTCACTTGCAATAAAATTAGTGTTCTTAATAGGAGTAATTGAGGAACTTTGGTAGCAATAAATGAGATCCAGACTTGAAGTATAATGCAACTTGTTTTTACTGAATGGCAACAGAAATCCATACGAGTTACAATACAAGTCTTTAGGTCCCAGCAGGTATTGGCAATGTATGGCAGGGATTAATATCTCTTCTGCTCCTATACTATGTGCCTGGAGAATCTGGCAGGTATCTGTCTTCTTCTCTGTCTATCTTCTGCTTGGTGTGGGCCTGACTAGCTGAGGAGGAATTTGGCTTCTCCTGGTCTCTGGATGTTACTCACAGTTATGCTCACAGGGAATGGTTCGTCCTGGAGATCTGGAAGGGTTGCTTGGTTGTCCACAGTCGAGGCTGAAGGGCTCAGACTGGGAGGAGGGATCAGCCAAGGTTGGATCCTAGGTTGGGATCCCTGGTTCTGGGAGCTCCTACTAACACAGCCTTCCCCAAGCAGGGGTGGCTGGTACACTAACTAGAACTTTCTTTCCTCCCCATGAGGCAGGAATTGGGGACATTCCACACCTCCTCAAAGAGGGGGGGGGGGGGGGGGGAGCTAGATTGTAATGTACCATTCCAGTCTAGATATGCTAAACTGAACTAAACACATTGCTGCCACCTGCTGGTGTACATGGAAAATTATAGCAATTATATGAAACAGGCATGGAAAATACATATAATTGAAAATGCAATGTTAGATTACACAAGATGACAATACATATACACCTGACATGTTGTAGCGGGGAGAAAGAGTTTGGTAACATACTCCGGGATGTTACTAGTGTTGATCACAAATATTCAAATTGCGAATTTTAATTGCGAATATCGGCACTTCGAGAATTCGCGAATATTTTGAATATCGCAAAATATATTCGCAATTGCGAATATTTGATTTTTGGGAAAATACCAATTCATGCAAATTTTTATGCGAAAATTTGTATGCAAATTTTATGTGAATTTTCGCAATCAAGAAAATAATGCCTGGAGATCATGAATTCGCAAATTCTCAAATATATGGCGAATATTCGCCCAAATATTCGCGAAATATTGCGAATTCGAATATTGCCCCTGCCACTCTTTACCAGATGTTACATTAACCCTGCCTTCTGAGGTGCTGGCGGTGCCCCAGCTGCGTTGGCAACCTCTTCCTTGTCCTATGCCTTCGCCTTGTGCTTCCACTATGCCCCCACTGTCAGGTGGGAATGCCACCATCAGCACATCTACCAGCGTGCGCTTGTACTTGCGCATCTTACGATCACGCTCCAGTGACAGAATTAAGGACGGTACGTTGTCCTTGTAACAGGGATCTAGCAGTGTGAACACAAAGAAATAAGCACAAGTTAGAATGTGGGCAACTCGGCGGTCATTGCGGAGACACTGCAGCATGTAATTGCTCATGTGTGCCAGGCTGCCCAGAGGCAACAAAAAGCTCTCTGTGGGAGGTGTATCGTCTATGTCCTCTGTATCCCCCCATCCACACACCAGTGATGGCCATGAGCTGGTCTGGGTGTCACACTGCTGTGAACATGGTTCCTCCTCCTCATCCTCCACCTCCTCATCCTCCACCTCCTCATTCTCCAGAACTGGACAATTGTGTACCTTGGGTTTGTGGGTGCAGGAACCCACCCTCGGAGCCACTTGGGAATGACTGGCCGGAAACCCTATGAAATGATCTCTTTTCCTCCTCCTCTTCCTGTGACACATCCGCTTCCATCATCGCCGTTTTTTTCAAGGAGGCATAGAAGTGGGATAGTAGCGCTGAGAACGGCGTTATCGGCACTGGCAATGTTGCTGGAGTACTCAAAACAGCGCAACAAGGAACACAGGTCTCGCATGGAGGCCCAGTCATTGGTGGTGAAGTGGTGCTGTTCCGCAAAGCGACTCACCCGTGCGTGCTGCAGTGGAAACTCCACTATTGCCTGATGCTGCTGGCACAGTCTGGCCAGCTGTCATGCCCTGCTCAGGTTATGTGCGAAGGTATGCCAGGTTAGCAGCATGTGTGTAGCCTTTTGTTTTTGTTTTGGAGTTGAGCTGTATCCGCCTCCCTTCAGGTGCACTGGGTGGGGTCGTTGGTATGAGTTTAAATTACGCCCACTCCCAGTGTTCTGTGCGGGTTATAGATTCTGTCTTGCTCAGAGGAAGGAAGAAAGGAAGGATTTGCTGTTCCTGCTCAGTAACCAGATAAGTTGGTTTTCGTTTTTCTTGTGGTTTTCTGTCTAGGCTGTTAGAGAGACGCCTGCCCCCTCCAGGTCCTGAGGGAGCAGGCTGCCTCGTTCCCCCTTTCACCATCTTAGGGATTTTACGGAATCTTCAGCCTAGGCACGGGGATGCGTTTATTCCCACCATTAGGGTCTAAACGTGGGCATAGAAGTCTAGGGAGAGCTGGTAGGGATTTGTCAGGAGGTGACCTTTATCCCCAGCTTCTTGCCTAGACACTTGTCTGGAGGTCTTCTGTGTACCTTGTATTCTGTCCAGCGTGACATTATAACCCGCCAATACTTAGAATGCCATTTCTCAGCTGTTTTCAGATGGAGTCAATTGATGCGCTGGTTGATCGCATGCAGGGATTATCCCTAGAGTTTGCTTATTTGCGTAATTCGGTTACACGGTGTCAGAATGCTCTGGCATCAGGTGCAATAGGAGAAAATCAAATTTATGGGGAGCTTAAAGTCGCTCTCCCTGATAGATTTGCAGGGGGTGTGGATGACTTTATCCACTTTAGAGAGTCATGCAAGCTGTATTTTTGGCTGCGTTCATCTTCGTCTGGTGATGAGTCAGAGGGTACGGATAATCATATCCCTGCTTAAAGAGGATGCACAATCCTGGGCCTTTTCTCTGACGTCCGGGTCTCTGGCCCTCTGGTCGGTGGAGGATTTTTTTTAAAGACTTGGGATTAATTTATGATGACCCAGATCGGTCTCGATGGCTGAATCTAAATTGCGTAATTTATTACAAGGTGAACATACTGCAGAGGCTTACTGTGTTGAGTTTAGGAGATGGGCTACTGAGTCAGAGTGGAATGACCCCGCGTTACATAGTCCGTTTTGTCAGGTGTTATCTGAGAGATTGAAAGATGCCCTTGCTTTTTATGAGTACCCGGATACATTGTAGAATGCTATGTCTTTGGCAGTACGGTTAGAGAGAGGTGCAAGGTTCCCTCCGCGCAAGGGATCCCTTCTGTGAGTGGTTTTGTCTCACCTGCTCCCCAGGGTGATATGACATGTAACTCTGGGGTAGGGGAGGAACCCATGCAGCTGGGTCAGGTGTCTATCCGTTCTGGTAGTAGGAATTTTAGGAGGTTGCATAAACTATGTTATTACTGTGGAAAAAGTGGTAATTTTGTTTTTCCTTGTCCTTTTGTTAAACCGCATGTTGATGAGAAAGAATCACAAAGAGGTTTACTTAAAGAGAAAAAAAAAAACATCCCTGACTCTTGGTAGTGTGAATGAGATGGTGGAGCAAGCAGGTATGCAAGCTCCCTGTAATACAAATTTTCTCCTTCCAGCTATGGTGGCGCTAGACTCAAGAAAATGTATTGTTGAAGTATTCATTGACTGTGGTGCTGGGGTAAACCTTATTGATTTTCTTTTTCTTCAAAATCTGGGTCTAAGTACTTGCAATTTAGAAAGAGAGATTCCGGTTTTCGCAATTGATTCTTCCCCTCTTTCTCAAAGGAGTCTCACTCATATTGCTCATGGTTTTAGTTAAGGGTCGGTGATTCACATGTTGAGATTGTGTCTTGTTTTGTCATGAAGGACTTGCCCGCTCCAATAGTCTTAGGTTTATAGTGGTTGACAAAACATGACCCAATTATAGATTGGCAAGCAAGACAGATCATTGGTTGGAGTGAATTTTGTTCAGACAATTGTCTTGGCACATCTATCTCTGGTGTGTCTACTATGGCTTTACCTCAGTATCTCTCAGATTCTGCGGATGTCTTTTCAGAGGGTGGGGCTCAGTAATTGCCCCCTCATCGTGACTATGATTGTCCAGTTAATCTCATCCCAGGGACTAAGTTGCCAAAGTCTCGGCTTTACAATCTTTCTCAACCTGAAAGAGAGGTCATGCGGAAGTATATTGCCGAGAGTTTGGCAAAAGGTCACATTAGGCCATCTGAGTCTCCGGTTGCAGTTGGTTTATTCTTTGTAAAGAAAAAGGATGGATCGCTGAGACCTTGTTTGGATTTCCGGGAATTGAACTGTATTACGATCCGTGATCCGTATCCCCTTCCTTTGATCTCCGATCTTTTTGATCAAATTGTTGGAGCCAAGGTGTTCTCCAAGTTGGATTTAAGAGGGGCCTACAATCTGATCAGAATCAAGGAAGGGGATGAGTGGAAAACGGCCTTCAACATGCACGAGGGTCATTTCGAGAATCTGGTTATGCCTTTTGGGTTAACTAACGCGCCAGCGGTATTTCAGCGATTTGTCAATTACATTTTCCATCATTTTGTTGGGAGGTTCGTGGTAGTTTACTTGAATGTAGTTTACTTGAATGACATTCTAATTTACTCTCCTGATCTGAAGACCCATCAGGATCACGTGAGACAGGTTTTGTTGATCCTTCGGGAGAATACATTATATGCCAAATTGGAAAAATGTGTGTTTTCTGTGCAGGAGCTTCCGTTTCTGGGATATCTGCTTTCTGACTCTGGTTTTCGTATAGAGACCACGAAAAGGTCCGGGCGGTTCTGGAATGGGACCGACCGGAGAATCAGAAAGCTTTGATGCGGTTTTTGGGGTTTACTAATAATTATAGAAAATTTATCTTGAACTATTCTACCATTGTAAAACCTCTGTCTGGTCGGAGGAGGCATTGCAGGCCTTTTTGGCTATTAAGGAATGTTTTGCATCTGCTCCCATTCTGGTGCAGCCCGACGTGTCTCAGCCATTCGTGGTAGAGGTTGATGCATCAGAAGTGGGGGTTGGAGCAGTGCTGTCGCAGGGTTCATCTCCTGGCAAATGGGTTCCGTGTGCTTTTTCTTCCAAGAAGCTCTCGGTCGCCGAGAGGAATTATGATGTAGGAGATAGGGAATTGCTGGCCATGAAATTGGCCTTTGAGGAATAGCGTCACTGGTTGGGGGGGCGTCTCATCCCGTTACGGTATACACTGATCATAAGAATTTGGCTTACCTGCAATCTGCCAAGCGTCTGAATCCTAGACAGGCTAGATGGTCACTGTTCTTTACCAGGTTCAATTTTGTGGTTACTTTTCGCCCGGGGGATAAAAACGTCAAGGCAGATGCGTTGTCTCACAGCTTTCCTGGGGGATGTGATTCAGAGGATCCTGCTCCGATTTTAGCAGATGGTGTGGTTGTCTCCGCTCTGTACCCCGAATTGGAGATGGAGGTGTTGGGAGCCCAGGAGGGGCTCCTGGGTCTTGTCCCCCAGGGAGGTTGTTTGTTCCTGATGGACTGCGATACAAGGTATTCAAGGAACATCATGATACTGTCCTTTCTGGACATCCTGGTGGTAAGTCCACCTTTGATCTTGTATCCCGGAGGTTCTGGTGGCCCGGGTTACGTAAGAGTGTTGAGGACTACGTAGCAGCTTGTGAAACCTGTGCATGGTCAAAGGTTGCTCACACTCGACTTTCTGGTTCACTTCTTCCTTTGTCTATTCCGTCTCGTCCTTGGAAGCACTTGTCTTTGGACTTTATTACGAATCTGCCGAGTTCCTCCGGGAAAACAGTAATTTTGGTGGTTGTTGACCTTTTTAGTAAAATATGAAAAAAAATATGTGAATGGGCACTCATATATGGAAAATATGGGACAAATTTATTAAAATATCGAATAAAACAACCATAAAGTACAAAACAGCAATAAAATATAGTGGTCAGATATATATGAGAAAATGGATGCCGTTTGGACAGAGGTCACAAATCCAAGAATCCTCACTGTAATGATCCCCAATAAAATAAGAGGGTGGAGGATATATTGTATAAGCAGCATTCGCCAAATAGGCAATGTAACTTCTATGAATACATTTCAAATAAGAAGATATGTATCACCACTTCACTAAAAGCGCATTAAACAATATAGTTCAGTCCCATATCCAATTGGAAAACACACATGAGTACTGGATTGCCACTATTTGTTCTGGCTTAGTATAATATGTATAAAATGCTCCACGTAGGCGACTTCTCCTATCCAGCTAATAGTTCTTATAGAATGTATCCAGTCTCTGCGATGTCAGCAGAACAATGTTGCGATTCATTCAACTCTGTTAAATGGCTGGAGATATTCTTAGTGCATAGCTGGGTGCATTAATTTCTCAGTCTTATTGGCTTGATGTATTGCCTCAGAAATTTTTACCCACGATGTGGACTTACCTTTGCCTGGCTCTCACATTTGCTGGAACTAATGGATCGACTTTTACTCCGTGTTAAGTGCCGGCGTCCCAGCTGTGGAGTTCGTCGCGTCCCACGTGTGTTCCGCAGTTGCTTCCGAGGGCTGACTCAATATGAGAGTCACGAACTTGAGGCACAGGTTGATGACGTGTTTTGAGGTCTTTCTAAGGTAGAGAAATCCTTCTGCTTCTTCTTTATAGTGCACTTTTGTCCATGGAGAATGGGGTATTTTTCCAAAAGTTCCTCAGACGCGTTTCGGGGAGACGCTTTCCCCTTCCTCAGTGGTATACCCCAATTCTGTAGATCCGTATGTTTTATACTCATTATTGGTCTCCCTCAAGATCTGGTCCGGACCTCGGGTTCAACCAAAAAGCCGGTCTGGCTCGGATTCCTAAATATCAATAAATGACATGATGGCTTGCATGTAGAGTTGAGCGAACACCTGGATGTTCGGGTTCGAGAAGTTCGGCCGAACATCCCGGAAATGTTCGGGTTCGGGATCCGAATCCGATCCGAACTTCGTCCCGAACCCGAACCCCATTGAAGTCAATGGGGACCCGAACTTTTCGGCACTAAAAAGGCTGTAAAACAGCCCAGGAAAGAGCTAGAGGGCTGCAAAAGGCAGCAACATGTAGGTAAATCCCCTGCAAACAAATGTGGATAGGGAAATGAATTAAAATACAAATTAAATAAATAAAAATTAACCAAAATCAATTGGAGAGAGGTTCCATAGCAGAGAATCTGGCTTCCCGTCACCCACCACTGGAACAGTCCATTCTCAGATATTTAGGCCCCGGCACCCAGGCAGAGGAGAGAGGTCCCGTAACAGAGAATCTGGATTCATGTCAGCAGAGAATTAGTCTGCATGTCATAGCAGAGAATGAGGCTTCACGTCAGCCACCACTGCAACAGTCCATTGGCATATATTTAGGCCCAGCACCCAGGCAGAGGAGGGAGGTCCCGTAACAGAGAATCTGTCTTCATGTCAGCAGAGAATTAGTCTGCATGTCATAGCAGAGAATGAGGCTTCACGTCAGCCACCACTGCAACAGTCCATTGGCATATATTTAGGCCCAGCACACAGGCAGAGGAGGGAGGTCCCGTAACAGAGAATCTGTCTTCATGTCAGCAGAGAATCAGTCTGCATGTCATAGCAGAGAATGAGGCTTCACGTCAGCCACCACTGCAACAGTCCATTGGCATATATTTAGGCCCAGCACACACACAGGCAGAGGAGAGAGGTCCCGTAACAGAGAATCTGTCTTCATGTCAGCAGAGAATTAGTCTGCATGTCATAGCAGAGAATGAGGCTTCACGTCAGCCACCACTGCAACAGTCCATTGGCATATATTTAGGCCCAGCACCCAGGCAGAGGAGGGAGGTCCCGTAACAGAGAATCTGTCTTCATGTCAGCAGAGAATCAGTCTGCATGTCATAGCAGAGAATGAGGCTTCACGTCAGCCACCACTGCAACAGTCCATTGGCATATATTTAGGCCCAGCACCCAGGCAGAGGAGGGAGGTCCCGTAACAGAGAATCTGTCTTCATGTCAGCAGAGAATCAGTCTGCATGTCATAGCAGAGAATGAGGCTTCACGTCAGCCACCACTGCAACAGTCCATTGGCATATATTTAGGCCCAGCACCCAGGCAGAGGAGGGAGGTCCCATAACAGAGAATCTGTCTTCATGTCAGCAGAGAATCAGTCTGCATGTCATAGCAGAGAATGAGGCTTCACGTCAGCCACCACTGCAACAGTCCATTGGCATATATTTAGGCCCAGCACACACACAGGCAGAGGAGAGAGGTCCCGTAACAGAGAATCTGTCTTCATGTCAGCAGAGAATCAGTCTGCATGTCATAGCAGAGAATGAGGCTTCACGTCAGCCACCACTGCAACAGTCCATTGGCATATATTTAGGCCCAGCACACACACAGGCAGAGGAGAGAGGTCCCGTAACAGAGAATCTGGCTTCATGTCAGCAGAGAATAAGTCTGCATGTCATAGCAGAGAATGAGGCTTCACGTCAGCCACCACTGCAACAGTCCATTGGCATATATTTAGGCCCAGCACCCAGGCAGAGGAGGGAGGTCTCGTAACAGAGAATCTGGCTTCATGTCAGCAGAGAATCAGTCTGCATGTCATAGCAGAGAATGAGGCTTCACGTCAGCCACCACTGCAACAGTCCATTGGCATATATTTAGGCCCAGCACCCAGGCAGAGGAGGGAGGTCCCGTAACAGAGAATCTGTCTTCATGTCAGCAGAGAATTAGTCTGCATGTCATAGCAGAGATTGAGGCTTCACGTCAGCCACCACTGCAACAGTCCATTGGCATATATTTAGGCCCAGCACACAGGCAGAGGAGAGAGGTCCCGTAACAGAGAATCTGTCTTCATGTCAGCAGAGAATCAGTCTGCATGTCATAGCAGAGAATGAGGCTTCACGTCAGCCACCACTGCAACAGTCCATTGGCATATATTTAGGCCCAGCACACACACAGGCAGAGGAGAGAGGTCCCGTAACAGAGAATCTGGCTTCATGTCAGCAGAGAATAAGTCTGCATGTCATAGCAGAGAATGAGGCTTCACGTCAGCCACCACTGCAACAGTCCATTGGCATATATTTAGGCCCAGCACCCAGGCAGAGGAGGGAGGTCTCGTAACAGAGAATCTGGCTTCATGTCAGCAGAGAATCAGTCTGCATGTCATAGCAGAGAATGAGGCTTCACGTCAGCCACCACTGCAACAGTCCATTGGCATATATTTAGGCCCAGCACCCAGGCAGAGGAGGGAGGTCTCGTAACAGAGAATCTGGCTTCATGTCAGCAGAGAATCATTCTGCATGTCATAGCAGAGAATCAGGCTTCACGTCACCCAACATTGGAACAGTCCATTGGCATATATTTAGGCCCCGGCACCCAGACACAGGAGAGGTTCATTCAACTTTGGGTAGCCTCGCAATATAATGGTAAAATGAAAATAAAAATAGGATTGAATGAGGAAGTGCCCTGGAGTCCAATAATATATGGTTAAGGGGAGGTAGTTAATGTCTAATCTGGACAAGGGACGGACAGATCCTGTGGGATCCATGCCTGGTTCATTTTTATGAACGTCAGCTTGTCCACATTGGCTGTAGACAGACGGCTGCGTTTGTCTGTAATGACGCCCCCCGCCGTGCTGAATACACGTTCAGACAAAACGCTGGCCGCCGGGCAGGCCAGCACCTCCAAGGCATAAAAGGCTAGCTCTGGCCACGTGGACAATTTAGAGACCCAGAAGTTGAATGGGGCCGAACCATCAGTCAGTACGTGGAGGGGTGTGCACACGTACTGTTCCACCATGTTAGTGAAATGTTGCCTCCTGCTAACACGTTGCGTATCAGGTGGTGGTGCAGTTAGCTGTGGCGTGTTGACAAAAGTTTTCCACATCTCTGCCATGCTAACCCTGCCCTCAAAGGAGCTGGCATTGACACAGCTGCCTTGGCGACCTCTTGCTCCTCCTCTGCCTTGGCCTTGGGCTTCCACTTGTTCCCCTGTGACATTTGGGAATGCTCTCAGTAGCGCGTCTACCAACGTGCGCTTGTACTCGCGCATCTTCCTATCACGCTCCAGTGCAGGAAGTAAGGTGGGCACATTGTCTTTGTAGCGTGGATCCAGCAGGGTGGCAACCCAGTAGTCCGCACAGGTTAAAATGTGGGCAACTCTGCTGTCGTTGCGCAGGCACTGCAGCATGTAGTCGCTCATGTGTGCCAGGCTGCCCAGGGGTAAGGACAAGCTGTCCTCTGTGGGAGGCGTATCGTCATCGTCCTGCCTTTCCCCCCAGCCACGCACCAGTGATGGACCCGAGCTGCGTTGGGTGCCACCCCGCTGTGACCATGCTTCATCCTCATCCTCCTCCACCTCCTCCTCATCCTCGTCCTCCTCGTCCTCCAGTAGTGGGCCCTGTCTGGCCACATTTGTACCTGGCCTCTGCTGTTGCCAAAAACCTCCCTCTGAGTCACTTCGAAGAGACTGGCCTGAAAGTGCTAAAAATGACCCCTCTTCCTCCTCCTCCTCCTCCTCCTGGGCCACCTCCTCTTGCATCATCGCCCTAAGTGTTTTCTCAAGGAGACATAGAAGTGGTATTGTAACGCTGATAACGGCGTCATCGCCACTGGCCATGTTGGTGGAGTACTCGAAACAGCGCAACAGGGCACACAGGTCTCGCATGGAGGCCCAGTCATTGGTGGTGAAGTGGTGCTGTTCTGTAGTGCGACTGACCCGTGCGTGCTGCAGCTGAAACTCCACTATGGCCTGCTGCTGCTCGCACAGTCTGTCCAGCATGTGCAAGGTGGAGTTCCACCTGGTGGGCACGTCGCATATGAGGCGGTGAGCGGGAAGGCCGAAGTTACGCTGTAGCGCAGACAGGCGAGCAGCAGCAGGATGTGAACGCCGGAAGCGCGAACAGACGGCCCGCACTTTATGCAGCAGCTCTGACATGTCGGGGTAGTTGTGAATGAACTTCTGCACCACCAAATTCAGCACATGCGCCAAGCAAGGGATGTGCGTCAAATTGGCTAGTCCCAGAGCTGCAACGAGATTTCGCCCATTATCGCACACCACCAGGCCGGGCTTGAGGCTCACCGGCAGCAACCACTCGTCGGTCTGTTGTTCTATACCCCGCCACAACTCCTGTGCGGTGTGGGGCCTGTCCCCCAAACATATGAGTTTCAGAATGGCCTGCTGACGTTTACCCCGGGCTGTGCTGAAGTTGGTGGTGAAGGTGTGTGGCTGACTGGATGAGCAGGTGGAAGAAGAGGAGGAGGAAGCCGAGAAGGAGGAGGTGGCAACAGGAGGCAAAGAATGTTGCCCTGCGATCCTTGGCGGCGGAAGGACGTGGGCCAAACAGGTCTCCGCCTGGGGCCCAGCTGCCACTACATTTACCCAGTGTGCAGTTAGGGAGATATAGCGTCCCTGGCCGTGCTTACTGGTCCACGTATCTGTGGTTAGGTGGACCTTGCCACAGATGGCATTGCGCAGTGCACACTTGATTTTATCGGATACTTGGTTGTGCAGGGAAGGCACGGCTCTCTTGGAGAAGTAGTGGCGGCTGGGAACAACATACTGTTGGACAGCAAGCGACATGAGCTGTTTGAAGCTGTCTGTGTCCACCAGCCTAAATGACAGCATTTCATAGGCCAGTAGTTTAGAAATGCTGGCATTCAGGGCCAGGGATCGAGGGTGGCTAGGTGGGAATTTACGCTTTGTCTCAAATGTTTGTGAGATGGAGAGCTGAACGCTGCCGTGTGACATGGTTGAGACGCTTGGTGACGGAGGTGGTGGTGGTGGTGTTGGTGGTACATCCCCTGTTTGCTGGGCGGCAGGTGCCAACGTTCCTCCAGAGGCGGAGGAAGAGGCCGAGGCGGCAGCAGCAGAAGAGGCCGAGGCGGCAGCAGCAGAAGAGGTAGCAGGGGGAGCCTGAGTGACTTCCTTGGTTTTAAGGTGTTTACTCCACTGCAGTTCATGCTTTGCATGCAGGTGCCTGGTCATGCAGGTTGTGCTCAGGTTCAGAACGTTAATGCCTCGCTTAAGGCTCTGATGGCACAGCGTGCAAACCACTCGGGTCTTGTCGTCAGCACATTGTTTGAAGAAGTGCCATGCCAGGGAACTCCTTGAAGCTGCCTTTGGGGTGCTCGGTCCCAGATGGCGGCGGGCAGTAGCAGGCGGAGTCTCTTGGCGGCGGGTGTTCTGCTTTTGCCCACTGCTCCCTCTTTTGCTACGCTGTTGGCTCGGTCTCACCACTGCCTCTTCCTCCGAACTGTGAAAGTCAGTGGCACGACCTTCATTCCATGTGGGGTCTAGGACCTCATCATCCCCTGCATCGTCTTCCACCCAGTCTTGATCCCTGACCTCCTGTTCAGTCTGCACACTGCAGAAAGACGCAGCAGTTGGCACCTGTGTTTCGTCATCATCAGAGACATGCTGAGGTGGTATTCCCATGTCCTCATCATCAGGAAACATAAGTGGTTGTGCGTCAGTGCATTCTATATCTTTCACCGCTGGGGAAGGGCTAGGTGGATGCCCTTGGGAAACCCTGCCAGCGGAGTCTTCAAACAGCATAAGAGACTGCTGCATAACTTGAGGCTGAGACAGTTTCCCTGGTATGCATGGGGGTGATGTGACAGACTGATGGGGTTGGTTTTCAGGCGCCATCTGTGCGCTTTCTGCAGAAGACTGGGTGGGAGATAATGTGAACGTGCTGGATCCACTGTCGGCCACCCAATTGACTAATGCCTGTACCTGCTCAGGCCTTACCATCCTTAGAACGGCATTGGGCCCCACCATATATCGCTGTAAATTCTGGCGGCTACTGGGACCTGAGGTAGTTGGTACACTAGGACGTGTGGATGTGGCAGAACGGCCACGTCCTCTCCCAGCACCAGAGGGTCCACTAACACCACCACGACCATGTCCACGTCCGCGTCCCTTACTAGATGTTTTTCTCATTGTTATGGTTCACCACAACAACAAAAATATTATTTGGCCCAATGTATTGTATTCAAATTCAGCGGGATATAAATTTGAGGCCTAGTATTTAGGCGCTGGGTGAGCGGTATGGATTTACTAACAGAATTAGACTTGGAAATGCACAGTAGCGTGTGTGTGAAGTTATTCTGAATGACCCTATGTGCACCTTGAATATTATATACCCTTTTAGGGATAGATTTCAAATAGCTCTGATATAGCAGGAACCACTAAATTATGAAATTGCTAAATTGGAAATTGTACTTCAACCCAGAACAAAAAATGTGCTTTGACGGACACTAAATAACTTTCCCAGCAACAACAGGACAGCGGTAACGAGAGATTTAGCGGGATATAAATTTGAGGCCTAGTATTTAGGCGCTGGGTGACCGGTATGGATTTAGTGACAGAATTAGACTGGGATATGGCCAAAAAATAACCACACTATTGCTGGTTAAATGCACTTGGTGACGGGCGCAGCTTGCCCCTGATGTAGTATATGGCCAAAAAATGAACAGACTATTGCTGGTTAAATGCACTTGGTGTCACAGCTTGACCAACCACACTACTGAGGGTTAAATGCACTTGGTGACGGGCGCAGCTTGCCCCTGATGTAGTATATGGCCAAAAAATAAACAGACTATTGCTGGTTAAATGCACTTGGTGTGACAGCTTCACCCTGATGTAGGCTTTAGCCAAAAAACAACCACACCATTGAGGGTTAAATGCACTTGGTGACAGGCACAGCTTGCCCCTGATTTAGTATATGGCCAAAAAATTAACAGACTATTGCTGGTTAAATGCACTTGGTGTGACAGCTTCACCCTGATGTAGGCTTTAGCCAAAAAACAACCACACCATTGAGGGTTAAATGCACTTGGTGACAGGCGCAGCTTGCCCCTGAATTAGTATATGGCCAAAAAATGAACAGACTATTGCTGGTTAAATGCACTTGGTGTGACAGCTTCACCCTGATGTAGGCTTTAGCCAAAAAACAACCACACCATTGAGGGTTAAATGCACTTGGTGACAGGCGCAGCTTGCCCCTGATTTAGTATATGGCCAAAAAATGAACAGACTATTGCTAGTTAAATGCACTTGGTGTGACAGCTTCACCCTGATGTAGGCTTTAGCCAAAAAACAACCACACCATTGAGGGTTAAATGCACTTGGTCGCAGCTTGGATGCACTTGGTCGCAGCACCGCACAAGACACAAAATGGCCGCCGATCACCCCAGAAAAAAGTGACTGACAAACGGTCTGGGCAGCCTAAAAACAGTGAGTGAGCATTTGAATTTCAGCAGCTCAATGATGCACAGCTGCAGATCGATCGATTAATCAAGTGAAGTCCTTTGGAGGAGTTAATCTGCCTAATCTCGCCCTACTGTCGCATCCGCAACCTCTCCCTACGCTAATCAGAGCAGAGTGACGGGCGGCGCTATGTGACTCCAGCTTAAATAGAGGCTGGGTCACATGGTGCTCTGGCCAATCACAGCCATGCCAATAGTAGGCATGGCTGTGACGGCCTCTTGGGGCAAGTAGTATGACGCTTGTTGATTGGCTGCTTTGCAGCCTTTCAAAAAGCGCCAAGAAAGCGTCACAAAAGCGCCAAGAAAGCGACGAACACCGAACCCGAACCCGGACTTTTACGAAAATGTCCGGGTTCGGGTCCGTGTCACGGACACCCCAAAATTCGGTACGAACCCGAACTATACAGTTCGAGTTCGCTCATCCCTACTTGCATGCGGTTTCCATGCGGTATTTCCTATAAAGGTGTGTTTTCTCTGTTATAACTGCAGTTTTATATTTCTAGTTCAATCCATTTGCAATTATTCAGAAAAAACGTTTTGTTTTCACATTATAAGCTTTAATGTGAAACATCCTTTATATCCATTTTCCAATATATGTCTTTATCACCACTTGTTCATTATAAATAGACAATAAATGAATAGTAGAATATACAAATAAGATATGTATATAAAATGTATTAAAAAAATATATATAAATGCAGACTTTTTACAGATTCCCACAATTTCTATATATGGGGGATATTTTCCCTCTGGATCGATTTGCTCAAAATGTATTCTATCAAAAAACATCTGCGATCATATTTTCATATGTAAGTTGCGTTTTTTAACGTATAAGTTGCGTTTTTTAACTCCCATCAACATTTTTCTATTTATATAAATCATATTTAATATTCGGCATGTGGGAAAGAGTTTTTACCATAGGAAATATTCTGAAGTGATATGGAACGAGGTGTAGAGAGCGGGGTGCCCATGTGGGGTAGAGGGAGAGTTGCATCGCTGGAACAAACAGCCTGGCATGCAACTCTGCATCGACACCCACATGGACCACCCTATCTCATATAAATCCAAAAATTTCAAGTTCTGCGTTTAAACCCCTCGGCAACAGATTGCCGAACTCATAAATCCTCCTGGATTCTGCTCTTGATAGTCTCTCAATTAGATTTCCTCCTCGCCAATGTTTGTCTACCTTTTCCAGCGCCATGAAGGAGAGACCTCTGGGATCTTGATTATGTTCCACTTTGAAATGTCTGGACAGCGGATGTTTGTCATAACCCTTAGCAATATTGTTCAGGTGTTCTGCTATCCTGACCTTCAAAGTGCGTTTGGTCCTACCTATGTATTGTCTCCGACATGGACAATGGATCAGGTATATAACATTGATGTTGTTTTTCTTGGGAATTTGGTTTTCTTACAACCCAAGCATCTCCCACATTAAAAAAAAAAAAACTTTAAGTTGAAGCCAATTTGTTGTTGGGCCTTTCTTTAGTTTTTCTTTTACTGAGGGTGCTATTTGTATCCCCAAATTTGGGGCCTTTGACTATATTATTTTGGGTATTGGGGGCAGAAGCATCCCTATAGTTTTATCATTGTTTAAATGATGCCAATAAGATTTTATAATGTATTCAATCTGCCTCGCTTGAATATTATATGGCAACATTATTTGAAAGCCCAAATTTTCTTCTTGTTTTGATTTTTGCAATGGTTCAAAAAAGGTCTTCCTATCTAGGCTTTTTACCTTCACCAGGGCTTAATTTATGATAGATTCTGGGTAATCTTTTTCTTTGAACTGATTTTTCATGATGTTAGCCTCCTCCTCAAATTTGTCTTCTTCCGTGCAGTTCCGCTTTAAACGGCGGAACTGTCCGAAAGGGACATTTGTTAGCCACCTTGGCAGGTGGCAACTCGAGAAGGGGATATATCCATTTTTAGCCGTAGGCTTTTGAAAAGTATTGCACACATATCTATTATCTCGTCGTGTAATTTCAATGTCCAAGAATTCTACCCTTTCATTTCCAATATTGGAAGTGAATCTCAAATTATTTGTGTTGTCATTAATTTTATGAATGAATCTATCCAGATTATCTTTTGTTCCACCCCAGATGAAAATAATATCATCCATGTATCTCCGCCATAGGACCAGGTCCGCCCCCAGTTCAGGATCGATGTTACTATTCTCCCAATGTGCCAAAAACAAATTGGCATAACTGGGGGCAAACCTGGTACCCATGGCGGTTCCTCTCTTCTGTACATAGAATTGATCCGAGTAGAGAAAGTAATTATGATGTAAAATATGGTTTACACCCTCTAACACATAATCGACCTGATTCATGTTCCACAATTCGCTCCTAGATAATTGTTCCTTCAGTGCTATAATGCCCTGATCATGATCAATGACGGTATAAAGGGACTGGGCGTCCAATGTGCCCATAAGCTAATGGTCATGGACGTCCTGGCCCTCCAAGATACCCACAATCTCAGTTGTGTCACGAATATAGGATTTGATTTTTCTCACTTCAGGTTTAAGCAAGGTGTCTATATACCGTGACAGATTTACTGTTAAGGACCCAATGCCCGAAATAATGGGACGGCCTGGTGGGTCCACAATACTTTTGTGAACCTTTGGTAAACAGTAAAAGATGGGTAGTCTACCCGGTGTGTCCATAATAAAATTAAATTCTTGTTGTGTTAAAATTCCCTGTTGTAGTCCTTTCTTGCAGAGATGGGAAAGGTCCTGTCTAAAGGTCTCTGTTGGATCTTTTTTCAGGGGGGTATATGTAGTCTGGTCTTTTCATTGTTTAAGGCATTCAATATTATATTGATCCTCTCCCCATATTACAATAGCCCCTTTGTCCGCTGGGTGGATAACTACCTTTTCATTTTTTTGTAGTTCCCTTATGGCATTCATTTCCCCATTTGTTAGATTATTTCTATGTCTTTTTTTTCTTTTTTCTTTTTCCAAATCTGCTTCCACACTTTTTGGAAATGTGGCTATTTCAGGACCAATTTCAGTTCTAGGGAATTTTTTTGATTTATTTCTCAACTGTGTATGGATGACCGTTTTAGTAAAATGGCTCACTTTATATCGTTAGCTAGTCTGCCCAATGCCAAGACTCTTGCTCAGATTTTTGTTGATAATATAGTGAAATTACATAGCATTCCCTCGGATATGGTTTCTGATAGGGGCACGCAGTTTGTCTCCAGGTTTTGGAGGGCGTTCTGCTCTCGGCTTGGCATTCAACTTTCGTTCTCTTTTGCTTTTCATCCACAGTCGAATGGGCAGACAGAGCTTACTAATCAAAACCTGGAGACCTACTTGAGGTGCTTTGTGGCTGAGAATCAGGACGACTGGTCCTCATTCTTATCCCTAGCAGAGTTTGCTTTGAATAACCGTAGGCAGGAGTCCACGGGTAAGTCGCCATTTTTTGGTGCATACGGTTTTTATCCTCAGTTTGGTACCTTTTCTGGGACTGGTTCCTCTGGGATGCCAGAGGAGGAGAGATTTTCTTCCTTGTCTTCTATCTGGCGGAGGATCCAAGTGAATTTGGAGAAGATGGGTGAGAGGTATAAGCGAATGGCTGACAAGAGACGTATGACTGGTCCGGACCTGTGTGTGGGTGATCTGGTGTGGTTATCTACTAAAAATATTAAACTGAGAGTACCATCTTGGAAACTGGGTCCAAGATTTATTGGACCTTACAAAATATCTGGGGTGGTCAATCCAGTAGCGTTTCGTCTGGATTTTCCGCAGACTTGGAGGATCCATGATGTGGTCCACAGGTCTTTACTGAAGAAATATGTGAAACTGGTGGAACCATCGCCATTGCCTCCTCCCCCTGTTCTGGTTGATGGAAATTTAGAGTTAGAGATCTCTAGGATTCTCGACTCAAGAGTTCTTCGGGGTTCCCTTCAGTACCTGGTACACTGGAGGGGATACGGCCCTGAAGAGAGGATGTGGGTTCCGGCTGTGGATGTTAGTGCGAGCCAACTGGTGAGGGCTTTTCACAGATCCCACCGGGATAAAGTTGGGCCGGAGTGTCCGGAGGTCACCTGTAGAAGGGGGGTTCTGTCAAAAAATGCATACGTTAACGTATATGTTTTTTTCTACCATGGAACTGTATGGTGAACGCTGTACGGCATCAGTCTGAGGCATCTGTTAACGCACACATTTTTGGTATGCATTAAATGGATGGCACAAATGGGATGTGATCCCAGCCCTAGTGTCAGAATAAGCACCAGTACACATCGGAGCAGCGTGGCGGAGAGAGGAGGCCGCCATGTACTGACAGAGCGCTACCTGGTCCTGGTGGTTTGGGATTAGGACTGTGTTTCCCAAGGATCATTTTCTACAGGGAAATACAGGGCACAGTATAATACACTAGAATCTATATAATATAGAGATATTAGCCCTACTCCCGAATAATAATACAATTAGGGGGTCATTTATTATATAGAAATACGTTTATATTAGGCATATTTCTGACACTGATTGTGGCGCGAAGGTCCTTAGCACCGCAATCTGTATCTTTTCTCGCTCGTGCAGGTCTAAAAAAAGTGGTGTGGGCATGGAAGGGGACACAGTTATGGTTATGCAGTTATTGGATACCACCGCCATATAGTGATAACACCGCCATACAATGATAAAACCAGCATACAGTGACCGGATAAAAGGGTATAAGAGGGCACAGTACAGGGAATGACTATGGGCACTGCACAGGGTGTGGTAAGAGGGCACAATGCAGGGTATAAAGGGGGTACAGTACAGGGTGGGGGGCACAGTCACATGACCCTGTGATGTTAGAAGGTCCTTATGGTGAATGCGGTTCAGATGCCACCATAATGAGAGGCAGAGGAGTGAGACAAGGGCCCTGGATGGACAGGAGGGGTGGACACAGCAAGTAGGTGGAAGGGGCTCTGAGGGGGATTCATACAACAAGTAGTGGCAGGAGGTCTGTGCAGGGCAGCAATAGGAGATAGGAGGGTGGGACAGGAGCTCTGAATACGTGAGGGAGGAAAGGAGACAGCAGGGGCCCCATGAGGATGAGATAGGACAGGGTGTGGGGGGGCAGGTGTCATGGAGGCAAACTGCTTAATGAAACAGTAAAACAACCATATAGAATGAAGCAGCAGCAGATCGAAGAGTCCCCCCCTTTCCTTCTATCCCACAGAGAAGAGACAGTCACAGTGCAGACTTACTCACAGACTGTCTTCACACTTCTCTGCTCCAGCCCTCCGGTCTCTCCTCAGGCAGCATGTCTTGTGTAGAGGGGGCGTGTTCTGAGTCTCTGCAGCTCAGAGGGCCCACCAAAGGGGTACTGCGTAAGTGAAATGACAGCAGTGAGAGCTTCCATCTGTATTGATGGAAGTGCTCATAGCAGCTCAGTGGGCCCCCCCAGGAGCATTGGGGGATGCCGGGTTATGACACCGGCCCTGAGGCCAGCAGTAAATATATCTTTGCACAAAAAGGCTGCATTTAAAATGGCTGTATTTCAAATGCCTAATTCAAACCCCTGTATGTATAGGGGGGAATCACACACGCCCTGAACCAGTGTAGGCCTGCAGTAAATATATCTTTGCACAAAATGGCTGTATTTCAAATGGCTGTATTTCAAATGCCTGATTCAAACCCCTGTATGTAGAGGGGGTATCTTACAGGGCCTGAACCAGTGTAGGCTTGAATTCAATATTGGTGCACCAAATGGTGGTATTTAAAATCTCTGAATGTAACCCAAATGTATTAATGGTGTATCTCACAATGACATCTGTATCAAAAGCTGCCAACAAAATGTTTTGTGCCCAAATGAGTGTTTGTTTAAAAACTGAATTTGTCAGTAGTATATAAGCCTGTAATTCCACAAGTGCTGATGCTGCAAGGCCTGAAAATAGTGTTTTTTGTCAAAAGAGTATGTTTTTAAAACCCCAGAAAATGATGGGTGCATTTCTACCTTAAATTACACACTAATACAGATGTTGTCAATTGCCAAAAAAGTCTTTTTTTGCTAACAGAATATGAAAGCTGTAGATATTAAACTTGAATTTAACACTTGCAGATCTGGAAAATACTGTTTTTAAAAAAAAAAAAATAGTGTGTTTTTCAAACCCCAGAGAATGATGGGTGTATTTCTACCTTAAATTGCACACCGACTAATACAGATGTTGTAGATTGCCAGAAAAGTCTTCTGTTGCTCACAGCAGGGCCGTTTCTAGGGGCGGGCGGGACGGGCGGCCGCCCGGGGCGCTATCAGATACAGGGGGCGCCTGTTGATGTAAAAAAAAAAAATATAATTTCGTTCTGTAGGCAAAGGATCGGGCGGCCGGCCGGCGGCGCCCCTCATGCTGAACCTCCTGAGCGCCCCTCATGTTATTGTAGCGTGGCCGAGCTCTGTTTGGTCCGCCCGGGGTACAGGAGCATTTGTTTCCTGTACCCGGCCGGACTGAAAGGAAGTGCACACTAAGTGAGCACTTCCTGTCAGCCGGGTACAGGAAACAAAAGCTCCTGTACCGCGGAGCGAACAGAGCTCGGCCACGCTACACTAGAGGTGACATTGACAAGGGGGAGGAAATGAGGGGGGGGGGGTAGAATGACAGTGACAGGGGGGGGGGGTAGAATGACAGTGACAGGGGGGGGGGTAGAATGACAGTGACAGGGGGGGGGTGGTAGAATGACAGTGACAGGGGGGGGGGTAGAATAAGACAGTGACAGGGGGGGGGTAGAATGACAAGTGACAGTGACGGGGGGGGGGGTAGAATGACAGTGACAGGGGGGGGGGTAGAATGACAGTGACGGGGGGGGGGGGTAGAATGACAGTGGACAGGGGGGGGGTAGAATGACAGTGACAGGGGGGGGGGGTAGAATGACAGTGACAGGGGGGGTAGAATGACAGTGACAGGGGGGGGGTAGAATGACAGTGACAGGTGGGGGGGGGGTAGAATGACAGTGACAGGGGGGGGTAGAATGACAGTGACAGGGGGGGGGGGTAGAATGACAGTGACAGGGGGGGGTAGAATGACAGTGACAGGGGGGGGGGGGTAGAATGACAATGACAGATGACAGGGGGGGTGGGGGTTAGAATGACAGTGACAGGGGGGGTGGGGTAGAATGACAGTGACAGGGGGGGGGGTCGAATGACAGTGACGAAGGGGGTGGGGGGTGTAGAATGAGAGTGACGAGGGGGGTGAGGGGGCGGAAGAGGAGTGACAAGGGAGGGGGGCGAAGAGAGTGACAAGGGAGGGGGGGGAGAAGAGAGTGACAAGGGAGGGGTGGGGAGAAGAGAGTGTACAAGGGAGGGGGGGGAGAAAGAGAGTGACAAGGGAGGGGGGGGGGGAGAAGAGAGTGACAAGGGAGGGGGGGGGAAGAAAGAGAGTGACAAGGGAGGGGGGGGGGAGAAGAGAGTGGACAAGGGAGGGGGGGGAGACGAGATGACAAGCGGAGGGGGGGGAGAAGAGAGTGACAAGGGAGGGGGGGGAGAAGAGAGTGACAAGGGAGGGGGGGGGAGAAGAGAGTGACAAGGGAGGGGGGGGGGAGAAGAGAGTGACAAGGGAGGGGGGGGGAAGAGAGTGGACAAGGGCAGGGGGGGGGAGAAGAAGAGAGTGACAAGGGAGGGGGGGGGGAGAAGAGAGTGACAAGGGAGGGGGGGGGGAGAAGAGAGTGACAAGGGAGGGGGGGGGAGAAGAGAGTGACAAGGGAGGGGGGGGAGAAGAGAGTGACAAGGGAGGGGGGGGGGAGAAGAGAGTGACAAGGGAGGGGGGGGGAGAAGAGAGTGACAAGGGAGGGGGGGGAGAAGAGAGTGACAAGGGAGGGGGGGGAGAAGAGAGTGACAAGGGAGGGGGGGGGAGAAGAGAGTGACAAGGGAGGGGGGGGAGAAGAGAGTGACAAGGGAGGGGGGGGGGAGAAGAGAGTGACAAGAGAGTCCGCAGAGCCAGACCAAGAGCCAGACTGCAGCCAGAGACCAGATCATCTAATTGTCCTGGTGGTAAGTAGACAATGCAATATGTGTATTATTTAATTGTTTAGTTATTAATACTACATTTTGCGGACCGCACATTGCCGGCACTAAGAGAATATGCCTATTCTTGTCCGTTATTGGGGACAAGAATAGGACATGTACTATTTTTTTTCAGGATCGGAATTGCGGATCCGGGTCCGCAATTCCGGATCTGATAAGGGGGGGGGGTGGGGGTGCCACTGTCACTGTGGGGGACATTAAGTTTAATAAGGATCACTATGGACATTATTTAGAATGGAGGCTGCTGTTGGTGTCATTACTCATTATAACTGTATAATGTCTGATAGGCCTAGTCCTGAGCTGAGTTATATTACCCTGCCCATGCCCTGTATAATAATGTACCCATCCCTGATACCCCTTAGTTATATTACCCCGCTGGAGTAATATAACTAAGGGGTATCAGGGTACATTATTATACAGGGCAGGGTAATATAACTCAGGACTAGGCCTATCAGACATTATACAGTTATAATGACATCCACAGCAGCCTCCATTCTAAATAATGTCCATAGTGATCCTTATTAAAAATAATGTCCCCCCACAGGCAGGCAGTGCGGGCGGCGGCGCTCACGCACTGCGTGACGTACAATGAGTGAGGTGAGCACCACCGCCCGCACTGCCTGCCTGTTACCGCCCGCCCGGAGCAGTGCTGAGAAAGAAGCCTGCTGTGAGTGAGAGCCTGAGTCTATGGGACAGTGCGTCACTGTGACCGTCCGTGCAATGTGGTTCCACATTTTTTACAATGGGGAGACACTTATTTCATCGAGCAGTTTTGAGGGGAGGGGGGGGGGGGGAGTTTTTTTGACACTCGCCCTGAGAGAAATTTTACATAGAAACTGCACTGGCTCACAGAATATGAAAGCTATAGATATTAAACTTGAATTTAACACTTGCAGATCTGGAAAATACAGTTTTTTGGAAAAAGAAATTGTGTTTTTCAAACCCCAGAAAATGACGGGTGTATTTCTACCTTAAATTGCACACTGACTAATACAGATGTTGTAGTTTTCCCCCCCAAAATGGTCATTTGCAATGTCCCAAAAGCTCAGATGCAGTGCTGGTGCACTGAGCATGCATAAGATGGCCGCCACCCACCTAACTAACAGAATTTTAAAAGTTAGTATTTTTTGGTCAATGAGCTCAGGGCAGGGTAAAACGATACTGCCCTGCACCCACAAAACTATTTGTCTATAGATCGCTGAGTTACATCCTCTCCTATGCTCTCCCTGAAATCACAAGTCCAGCCGCATCCTCTCCCTACACTTGTAACAGCAGAGTGACGTGCAGTGCTATGCGAGCCTGGGTCACATGCTGCTCTGGCCAATCACAGCCATGCCATTAGTAGGCATGGCTGTGATGGCCTCTTGGGGAAAGTAGTATGATGCTTGTTGATTGGCTGCTGTGCAGCCTTTCAAAAAGCGCCAAGAAAGCGCCGAACACCGAACCCAAACCCAAACTTTTACTGAAATGTTCTTGTTCAGGTCCGGGGTCCCAAAATCCTAAAGTTCGGTACGAACCCGAACTTTACAGTTCGGGTTCGCTCAACCCTATTTGTAAAGATATGCGAAAGTATTAAGCGCTAGCCATGCTACATCTGTACAAAGAGAACTTCTCCTCTCTCATTCCTGTGGTGGAGAGGACAAGCAAAATGGTGCAATACCAGAAGGTCCTTGTGGAAAAATTGCTCCAAAAATTTCCAGCTGACAACGCTGGCTGCAGAGTACTTAGTTCCTTGGCCAACTGAGGAGGGGATACAAGGGGAACATACAGCAGTTCCAACAGAGGCAGTGCAACACTCTCCAAGGCCTGGGACAGTTTTATGACACCATGCCAGCACCCTTAACCTGATGCGTGGCCTAGCGTCAGAAGGAGTGAAAAATTTTGGAAGATGGTGAAGGAGTACATAGCAGACCGTGTCAGCGTCCTCAATGATCCCTCAGTGCCTTACAACTATTGGGTGTCCATACTGGACACATGGTACGAACTGGCGCTCTATGCCTTTGAGGTCCTGGCCTGCCCTGCTGCCAGCGTTTTGTCAGAGCAGGTGTTTAGTGCAGCTTGGGGCATAATAACTGATAAGCGCATTCCGCCTGTCAACTGAAAATGCTGACCGGTTGATTCTTATAAAAATCAACAAGGCCTGGATTGCCCCTGACTTCTCTACTCCACCAGCGGAAAGCGGCTGAACATAAAGGCACTTTAAATGTGACTTTTATGGTGTATTGAATACACTGTATTCCCATGCACCCCTTCCACCACTAAAAAGGTATATGCTTCAATCTCCCTTTTTGCATCCTCCTCCTTCATCATATCAACATGCTTGTTAAGATGCCCTCGCTCCTAATGTTTTAGAGGGTCAGCTCAGCAGCAGGCCCTCAACCATAATGTTTTAGAGGGTCACCAGCAGGCCCTCGCCCATAATGTTTTGAGGGTCTCAAGCAGGCCCTCAACCATAAAGTTTTTAAGCGGCAACAGCAGGCCCTCACCCATAATGTTTTAGAGACTCACAAGCAGGCCCTCGCCCATAATGTTTTTGAGGATCACCAGCAGGCCCTCGCCCATATTGTTTTAGAGAGTTACCAGTAGGCCCTCACCCATAATGTTTTTGAGGGTCACCAGCAGGACCTCGCCCATAATGTTTTTGAGGGTCACCAGCAGGCCCTCAACCATAATGTTTCAGAGGGTCACCACCCTCACTTATATTGTTTTAGAGGATCACCAGTAGGCCCTCAACCATAATGTTTTTGAGGGTCACCAGCAGGCCCTCAACCATAATGTTTTTGAGGGTCGCAAGCAGGCCCTCGCCCATAATGTTTTTAAGGGTCGCAAGCAGGCCCTCGTCCATAATGTTTTTGAGGGTCACCAGCAGGACCTCGCCCATAATGTTTTTGAGGGTCACCAGCAGGCCCTCAACCATAATGTTTCAGAGGGTCACCACCCTCACTTATATTGTTTTAGAGGATCACCAGTAGGCCCTCAACCATAATGTTTTTGAGGGTCACCAGCAGGCCCTCAACCATAATGTTTTTGAGGGTCGCAAGCAGGCCCTCGCCCATAATGTTTTTGAGGGTCGCAAGCAGGCCCTCGCCCATGTTTTTGAGGGTCACCAGCAGGCCCTCACGCTTAGAGGGTCACCGGCAGGCCCTCATCCATAATGTTTTTGAGGGTCACCAGCGGGCCTTCGCCCATAATGTTTTAGAGGGTCACCAGCAGGCCCTTGTTCATAATGTTTTAAATGGTTAGATCAGCATCAGGTACTTGCCCCTAATGCTTTAGAGGGTCAGTCCGGCAGCAGACCCTCAACCCTAATGTTTTAGATGGTCAGATCAGTAGCAGGCCCTCACCCCTAATGTTTTAGATGATCAGATCTGCAGCAGACCCTCGCCCCTAATGTTTTAGAGGGTCAGCTCAGCAGCAGGCACTCGCCCCTAATGTTTTAGAGGGTCAGCTCAGCAGCAAACTCTCACCCCTAATGTTTTAGATGGTCACATCAGCAGCAGGCCTTTGCTCCAATAGTTTTTGAGGGTCACCAGCAGGCCATCAATCATAATTTTTCAAGGGTGTGTAGGATGCCCTCCTTTATGTGTAATAAAGAGTGTATTGTAGTGCTGGTTCCTTGTAATTTTTGGCAGCCCTTCCCAGCAGCGACCTGGAAGTCCAAGATGCATCCAGACATCCTCCCCATGCGGTTCCTGAACCATTTCAGTGGTGTTTCTATCAATTTCTGACCTTTTCCTGTGAACCAGACACCCTCCCCTCTTCAGAGCAGGGGGTGCCTGGTTTAATGCTCAGGTTCTCCTATTGACTTCCATTGTGCTCGGGTGCTCTGTAGAGCAACCGAGCATCCCAAAGTGTTCTACTCGAGCACCAGAGTACCTGAACACTTTGGTGCTCGATCAACACTAGTTATAACACATATTGCAAACAATGAAGAACAAATCCAAATATAGTATTGCAACAATATTGTGGGTGCCGACTCTGCCGAGGGTCTGTTATATCAACCAGCAGCCTGGTGAATGCTCTTAGGCATGTCAGCTTAGTGTTATTTATACAATGTGTGATAGGATGACACCAGAGTTGAGATTCAGAAATATTGCAGTGTATTATTATACACATACATACTAGTAAACAAAAAAGAGAAGGTACCGTATTTAAAAAATATACATGAAAAGTTCAAAAATCCCCTTTTTTACCATTAATTATATAAAAATTAAATAATAAATATTAAAGGGGTTGTTTCACTTCAGCAAAAGTCATTTATCATGTAGACAAAATGAGAACCTCCTGAAATGCATGTTTTAATAGCTATATGCATTCCCAATGTAACAACTATTCTGGAGCATCTATTCTTATATCTGTATGTTGTGCCAATCCTTAACCACTTAAGGACCACAGGTTTATACCCCCCTAGTGACCAGGCCCTTTTTTACAAATCGGCACTCCACAACTTTAGTGGTTTATTGCTCGGTCATGCAACTTACCACCCAAATGAATTTTACCTCCTTTTCTTCTCACTAATAGAGCTTTCATTTGGTGGTATTTCATTGCCGCTGACATTTTTACTTTTTTTGTTATTAATCGAAATTTAACGATTTTTTTGCAAAAAAATGACATTTTTCACTTTCAGCTGTAAAATTTTGCAAAAAAAACGACATCCATATATACATTTTTCGCCAAATTTATTGTTCTACATGTCTTTGATATAAAAAAAATGTTTGGGCAAAAAAAAAAAATGGTTTGGGTAAAAGTTATAGCATTTACAAACTATGGTACAAAAATGTGAATTTCCGCTTTTTGAAACAGCTCTGACTTTCTGAGCACCTGTCATGATTCCTGAGGTTCTACAATGCCCAAACAGTAGAAAACCCCCACAAATGACCCCATTTCGGAAAGTAGACACCCTAAGGTATTCGCTGATAGGCATAGTGAGTTCATAGAACTTTTTATTTTTTGTCACAAGTTAGCGGAAGATGATGATGATTTTATTTTTTATTTTTTTCTTACAAAGTCTCATATTCCACTAACTTGCGACAAAAAATAAAAATTCTAAAAACTTGCCATGCCCCTCACGGAATACCTTGGGGTGTCTTCTTTCCAAAATGGGGTCACTTGTGGGGTAGTTATACTGCCCTGGCAATTTAGGGGCCCAAATGTGTGAGAAGAACTTTGCAATCAAAATGTGTAAAAAATGACCGGTGAAATCCAAAAGGTGCACTTTGGAATATGTGCCCCTTTGCCCACCTTGGCATCAAAAAAGTGTGACACATCTGGTATCGCCGTACTCAGGAGAAGTTGTGGAATGTGTTTTGGGGTGTCATTTTACATATACCCATGCTGGGTGAGAGAAATATCTTGGTCAAATGCCAACTTTGTATAAAAAAATTGGAAAAGTTGTCTTTTGCCAAGATATTTCTCTCACCCAGCATGGGTATATGTAAAATGACACCCCAAAACACATCCCCCAACTTCTCTTGAGTACGGCGATACCAGATGTGTCACACTTTTTTGCTGCCAAGGTGGGCAAAGGGGCACATATTCCAAAGTGCACCTTTCGGATTTTGCAGGGCATTTTTTACACATTTTGATTGCAAAGTTCTTCTCACACATTTGGGCCCCTAAATTGCCAGGGCAGTATAACTACGCCACAAGTGACCCCATTTTGGAAAGAAGACACCCCAAGGTATTCCGTGAGGGGCATGGCGAGTTCCTAGAATTTTTTATTTTTTTGTCGCAAGTTAGTGGAATATGAGACTTTGTAAGGAAAAAAGAAAAAAAAAGAAAAATCATCATTTTCCGCTAACTTGTGACAAAAAATAAAAAATTCTAGGAACTCGCCGTGCCCCTCACGGAATACCTTGGGGTGTCTTCTTTCCAAAATGGGGTCACTTGTGGCGTAGTTATACTGCCCTGGCAATTTAGGGGCCCAAATGTGTAAGAAGTACCTTGCAATCAAAATGTGTAAAAAATGGCCGGTGAAATCCGAAAGGTGCACTTTGGAATATGTGCCCCTTTGCCCACCTTGGCTGCAAAAAAGTGTCACACATCTGGTATCGCCGTACTCAGGAGAAGTTGGGGAATGTGTTTTGGGGTGCCATTTTACATATACCCATGCTGGGTGAGAGAAATATCTTGGCAAAAGACAACTTTTCCCATTTTTTTATACAAAGTTGGCATTTGACCAAGATATTTTTCTCACCCAGCATGGGTATATGTAAAATGACACCCCAAAACACATTGCCCAACTTCTCCTGAGTACGGCGATACCAGATGTGTCACACTTTTTTGCAGCCTAGATGCGCAAAGGGGCCCAAATTCCTTTTAGGAGGGCATTTTTAGACATTTGGATCCCAGACTTCTTCTCACACTTTCGGGCCCCTAAAAAGCCAGGGCAGTATAAATACCCCACATGTGACCCCACTTTGGAAAGAAGACACCCCAAGGTATTCAATGAGGGGCATGGCGAGTTCCTAGAATTTTTGAAGTCTCACTTTCCGCTAACTTAGGACAAAAATTTCAATCTTTCATGGACTCAATATGCCCCTCACGGAATACCTTGGGGTGTCTTCTTTCCGAAATGGGGTCACATGTGGGGTATTTATACTGCCCTGGCTTTTTAGGGGCCCTAAAGCGTGAGAAGAAGTCTGGAATATAAATGTCTAAAAATGTTTACGCATTTGGATTTCGTGAGGGGTATGGTGCGTCCATGTGAGATTTTATTTTTTGACACAAGTTAGTGGAATATGAGACTTAGTAAGAAAAAACAAAAACAAACAAAAAATTTCCGCTAACTTGTGCCAAAAAAATGTCTGAATGGAGCCTTACCGGGGGGGGGGGGGGGGGGTGATCAATGACAGGGGGGTGATCAATGACAGGGGGGTGATCAATGACAGGGGGGTGATCACCCATATAGACTCCCTGATCACCCCCCTGTCATTGATCACCCCCCCTGTAAGGCTCCATTCAGACATCCGCATGATTTTTTACGGATCCATGGATACATGGATCGGATCCACAGAACGCATGCGGACGTCTGAATGGAGCCTTACAGGGGGGTTATCAATGACAGGGGGTGATCAGGGTAATCAGGGTGATCACCCCCCTGTCACTGATCACCCCCCCTGTAAGGCTCCATTCAGACATCCGCATGATTTTTTACGGATCCATGGATACATGTATCGGATCCACAGAACGCATGCGGACGTCTGAATGGAGCCTTACAGGGGGGTTATCAATGACAGGGGGTGATCAGGGTAATCAGGGTGATCACCCCCCTGTCACTGATCACCCCCCCTGTAAGGCTCCATTCAGACATCCGCATGATTTTTTACGGATCCATGGATACATGTATCGGATCCACAGAACGCATGCGGACGTCTGAATGGAGCCTTACAGGGGGGTTATCAATGACAGGGGGTGATCAGGGTAATCAGGGTGATCACCCCCCTGTCACTGATCACCCCCCCTGTAAGGCTCCATTCAGACATCCGCATGATTTTTTACGGATCCATGGATACATGTATCGGATCCACAAAACGCATGCGGACGTCTGAATGGAGCCTTACAGGGGGGTTATCAATGACAGGGGGTGATCAGGGTAATCAGGGTGATCACCCCCCTGTCACTGATCACCCCCCCTGTAAGGCTCCATTCAGACATCCGCATGATTTTTTACGGATCCATGGATACATGGATCGGATCCACAAAACGCATGCGGACGTCTGAATGGAGCCTTACAGGGGGGTTATCAATGACAGGGGGTGATCAGGGTAATCACCCCCCCTGTAAGGCTCCATTCAGACATCCGCATGATTTTTTACGGATCCATGGATACATGGATCGGATCCACAAAACGCATGCGGACGTCTGAATGGAGCCTTACAGGGGGGTTATCAATGACAGGGGGTGATCAGGGTAATCAGGGTGATCACCCCCCTGTCACTGATCACCCCCCCTGTAAGGCTCCATTCAGACATCCGCATGATTTTTTACGGATCCATGGATACATGTATCGGATCCACAAAACGCATGCGGACGTCTGAATGGAGCCTTACAGGGGGGTTATCAATGACAGGGGGTGATCAGGGTAATCACCCCCCTGTCACTGGTCACCCCCCCTGTAAGGCTCCATTCAGACATCTGCATGATTTTTTACGGATCCATGGATACATGTATCGGATCCACAAAACGCATGCGGACGTCTGAATGGAGCCTTACAGGGGGGTTATCAATGACAGGGGGTGATCAGGGTAATCACCCCCCTGTCACTGATCACCCCCCCTGTAAGGCTCCATTCAGACATCCGCATGATTTTTTACAGATCCATGGATACATGGATCGGATCCACAAAACGCATGCGGACGTCTGAATGGAGCCTTACAGGGGGGTTATCAATGACAGGGGGGTGATCAGGGAGTGTATATGGGTGATCACCCGCCTGTCATTGATCACCCCCTGTAAGGCTCCATTCAGACGTCCGCATGTGTTTTGCGGATCCGATCCATGTATCCGTAAAAATCATGCGGACGTCTGAATGGAGCCTTACAGGGGGGTGATCAATGACAGGGGGGTGATCAATGACAGGGGGTGATCAGGGAGTGTATATGGGTGATCACCCGCCTGTCATTGATCACCCCCCTGTAAGGCTCCATTCAGACGTCCGTATGCTTTTTGCGGATCCGATCCATGTATCCGTGGATCCGTAAAAATCATACGGACGTCTGAACGGAGCCTGACAGGGGGGTGATCAATGACAGGGCGGTGATCAATGACAGGGGGGTGATCAGGGAGTTTATATGGGGTGATCATGGGTGATCAGGGGTTTATAAGGGGTTAATAAGTGACGGGGGGGGGTGTAGTGTAGTGTGGTGTTTGGTGCGACTGTACTGACCTACCTGAGTCCTCTGGTGGTCGATCCTAACAAAAGGGACCACCAGAGGACCAGGTAGGAGGTATATTAGACGCTGTTATGAAAACAGCGTCTAATATACCTGTTAGGGGTTAAAAAATTCGGATCTCCAGCCTGCCAGCGAGCGATCGCCGCTGGCATGCTGGAGATCCACTCGCTTACCTTCCGTTCCTGTGAGCGCGCGCGCCTGTGTGCGCGCGTTCACAGGAAATCTCGCGTCTCGCGAGATGACGCCTATTGGCGTTAGTGTGACATGGGAGAGCCGCCGCGATGACGCCTGACGCGGCAAGCTGTTAATTATCCTTTAAGTTATGAATGAGTTGCTAGCAGTCTGCAGTAAGGGTACAGAGGGGTGGTAACCAGTTGGGGGTGTGCACCTGCACAGTCTGAATGGCAGCACTGATTGGATAGAGTCAGACAGTGCAGGTACACCCCCCCCCCCCCCCAACTGGTTATCACCCCTCTGTAACCTTACTGCAGACTGCTAGCAATGCATCATAACTTCTAGTAGAAAAAATAAAGGAATGACACAATATGATTAATTTTTCCATTGCATTATACACTTCTTGTTTACAAGGGTTATGCTCATCCTGCAATCCAGCAGAGGAGGCCATGCTTGCACACAATAGGAAAAGGTGCCAGCATCTCTGGTGGCAGAGACTGCGGTAGTTTACATTTGATGGCGCTTTTTTCTATAGTGCGCAAGTACAGCCCTGTACTCACTGTATACCAGCAGTATACACTGTATGCCAGAAGCGTATAATGTGATAGGAAACTAAGCAAGCCAGGAAATGAGGCAATATGGACAATCGCAATACATTAGTAAGGGCCTTGTATTAACTTTCTCTACATGATAAATGCCATTTGCTGAAGTGAGACAAACCCTTTAAATATAATTGGTATCACCAATAAAAGTCAAAATTACTAAAATATCACATTATTTACACAGTGCATGTTGTAAAAAAAAAATACACTTAATTACCACCAGAGTGTTTACCATACTTCCTTACCCATCTAATGTTTCACTTTTTACCAATGTGCCTAATTACTAAGCCAACCTACAGTGAGTCCACCCTTCACATTTTTGTAAATATTTCATGATATCTTTTCATGGGAAAACACTGAAGATCTGACACTTTGATACAACGTTAAGTAGTCAGTGTACATCTTGTATAACAGTGTAAATTTGGTGTGCCTTCAAAATAGCTCAACACACTCAACTGATGGCAGCAAAAGTGAGTACACCCCTAAGTGAAAATGGCCAAATTGTGCCCAATTAGCCATTTTCCCTCCCCGGTGTCATGTGACTCATTAGTGTTACAAGGTCTCAGGTGAGAATGGGGAGAAGGTGTGTTATCACTCTCACACTCTCTTACACTGGTCACTGGAAGTTTAACATGGCACCTCATGGCAAAGACCTCTCTTAGGATCTGAAAAAAAGAATTGTCACTCTACGCAACGATGGCCTAGGCTATAAGATTGCCAACACCCTGAAACTTAGCTGCAGAATGGTGACCATGACCATATAGCAGTTTAACAAGACAGGTGCCACTCAGAACAGGCCTTGCCATGGTCGACCAAAGAAATTAAGTGCACGTGCACAGCGTCATATCCAGAGGATGTCTTTACAAAATAGACATATGAGTGCTGCCAGCATAGCTGAAGAGGTTAAAGGGGTGGAGGTTCAGCCTGTCAGTGCTCAGACCATACGCTGCACACTGCAATACATTGCATGACTATCGACCCAGAAGGAAGCCTCTTCTAAGTATGATGGACAAGAAAGCCCCCAAACAGTTTGCTGAAGTGAAGCAGATTAAGGACATGGGTTACTGGAACCATATCTTGTGGTCTGATGAGACCAAGGTAAACTTATTTGGTTCAGATAGTGTCAAGCGTGTGTGGCAGCAACCATGTGAGGAGTACAAAGACAAGTGTGTCTTGCCTACAGTCAAGCATGGTGGTGGGAGTGTCATGGTTTGGGGCTTTGTAAACCGTGTACCGTGGTGGGCTTACCAGGATAGAGTGAAGTCACGAATGAGAAAAGCAACTTTGACACCAGCTTTTGTGAATCAGATTTCTTTTTTTACTATAAGGTATTAAACAAGACCCCAAAATGAACAACAAATCAGGTTACATGCACTCAGCCACAGCTGAGAACCCCTGTAATGCACAGCAAGATGTCCCCTGGTGGATACTGAGGAAGTTTGCCATAATTTGCCTATTGGCGAACACAACCCCATCGTACCTGTTATTACCCTTTGCAGAATGCGAATGATTGTGTGTGTGGCGTTTTGAAAGCCAGCTATATACAATCACGCACCTGTGTAGAGCAACCTCTATGTGCACGGAAGTGACTTGTTGAATTTGACTTTCTCCACTTACAGCTTACATATCAGACACCCAGGCGTTAATCAAGTAGCCTTTTAATCCGGAGATTGTATTACAAGATGTTGCAGGGTAATCCAGATGGTGAAACATTTATGCCAACAAGTAACTCCTAGCTCAGAAAATGGATGCTGCTACTCAGAAAGCTGAGCATACTATTAGCAAGGCATCACTGGGAAAACAGGGAGTGGTAGATACCACTATATGCATTGTGAGAAGGCACAAGGTGCCATAATAGATGATAGATACGTGTCACCGAGGTGCCTGGCCTCAGTGAAATGAACCGGTAATGTTTCGTCAGTAACCCTAGGTTACTGACAGTTGCTAGAGGTAGTTTAGCTGCTAGCTGCAGCTGATCCGGGCTGGGTTTCATTGGAGTAGTCAAAGAGCAGGGTGGGATGACTACTCCCACGTATCCAGGCCAGGTGTTGGCTGGCCTATTTAAGCCAGGAATCCCAGGAGAGCTGGGGTGTGGTTCCTAGTCTGGAAGTGTAACAGACTGGAAGTAAAGGTGTGTGGTGTGTTGCTGTGGATAAGCCTGCCGTGGCCTAATCTTTTTTTCCCCCTCTCCAGCAAGTGGTGGAACTCTGGAGCTACAGAGGACTGTGAGTTAGACCATTTTTCATATGAACTGTGTTTCTTTGTGTTTACCCGCTGAAGTAAGCGAGCATTTGTTTAAAGCCGTGTTTGAGCAAAATAAAAGACTATTTTTTAAATGACACCTGAAGTCACTGTTTGAGCTGATCCCCACAAGTGGTGTCGGATGCGGGCATAAACCCGCGGTCGAATTACATGTCCTGGGTCAAAGCTGCAACACAGAGCCAACCCACACCAGCTGCCATGGAGGAAGTGATTAAGCACCTGGTGCAGGCAAACTTGCAGCAACAGAAAGCACATACGGACGCCATGCAAGCCCAGCAAGAGACCAACAAGCTGCTCATCCAGCAGATGGCCGTTCTGACCGACGCCGTTCGCACCCGGGAGAGTTTAACTCCTCCCACTCCGAATGATGGTCACCGTGTCAGGAGGACTGTGAGGGAAGCTTTACAAAAGATGACCCTGGAGGATGATGTCGAGGCTTTCCTCACGGTGTTCGAGCGGGTGGCTGACCGGGAAAAGTTACCACCGGATCAGTGGGCTGAAGTCCTGGCCCCGTATTTAACTGGGGAGCCCCAAAAGGCCTATTATGATCTTGCCCTGCAGGACGCAAAAGAGTACCCCAAATTAAAAGCCGAGATCCTGGCACGGCTAGGTGTTACTTTGGCAGTGCGAGCCCAAAGGGTACAGTACTGGACCTATTGCCTGGACAAACCTCCGAGGTCCCAGCTATTTGACTTGCTACATCTGGTTCAAAAGTGGTTGCAGCCAGAGGTTTGCTCCCCTGTAGGGATGAGCGAACTCGAACTGTATAGTTCGGGTTCGCACCGAATTTTGGGGTGTCCGTGACACGGACCCGAACCCGGACATTTTCGTAAAAGTCCGGGTTCGGGTTCGGTGTTCGTCGCTTTCTTGGCGCTTTTGTGACGCTTTCTTGGCGCTTTTTGAAAGGCTGCAAAGCAGCCAATCAACAAGCGTCATACTACTTGCCCCAAGAGGCCGTCACAGCCATGCCTACTATTGGCATGGCTGTGATTGGCCAGAGCACCATGTGACCCAGCCTCTATTTAAGCTGGAGTCACATAGCGCCGCCCGTCACTCTGCTCTGATTAGCGTAGGGAGAGGTTGCGGATGCGACAGTAGGGCGAGATTAGGCAGATTAACTCCTCCAAAGGACTTCACTTGATTAATCGATCGATCTGCAGCTGTGCATCATTGAGCTGCTGAAATTCAAATGCTCACTCACTGTTTTTAGGCTGCCCAGACCGTTTGTCAGTCACTTTTTTCTGGGGTGATCGGCGGCCATTTTGTGTCTTGTGCGGTGCTGCGACCAAGTGCATCCAAGCTGCGACCAAGTGCATTTAACCCTCAATGGTGTGGTTGTTTTTTGGCTAAAGCCTACATCAGGGTGAAGCTGTCACACCAAGTGCATTTAACCAGCAATAGTCTGTTCATTTTTTGGCCATATACTAAATCAGGGGCAAGCTGCGCCTGTCACCAAGTGCATTTAACCCTCAATGGTGTGGTTGTTTTTTGGCTAAAGCCTACATCAGGGTGAAGCTGTCACACCAAGTGCATTTAACCAGCAATAGTCTGTTCATTTTTTGGCCATATACTAAATCAGGGGCAAGCTGCGCCTGTCACCAAGTGGTGTGACAGCTTCATCAGGGTGAAGCTGTCACACCAAGTGCATTTAACCAGCAATAGTCTGTTCATTTTTTGGCCATATACTAAATCAGGGGCAAGCTGCGCCTGTCACCAAGTGCATTTAACCCTCAATGGTGTGGTTGTTTTTTGGCTAAAGCCTACATCAGGGTGAAGCTGTCACACCAAGTGCATTTAACCAGCAATAGTCTGTTCATTTTTTGGCCATATACTAAATCAGGGGCAAGCTGCGCCTGTCACCAAGTGCATTTAACCCTCAATGGTGTGGTTGTTTTTTGGCTAAAGCCTACATCAGGGTGAAGCTGTCACACCAAGTGCATTTAACCAGCAATAGTCTGTTCATTTTTTGGCCATATACTAAATCAGGGGCAAGCTGCGCCTGTCACCAAGTGCATTTAACCCTCAATGGTGTGGTTGTTTTTTGGCTAAAGTCTACATCAGGGTGAAGCTGTCACACCAAGTGCATTTAACCAGCAATAGTCTGTTCATTTTTTGGCCATATACTACATCAGGGGCAAGCTGCGCCTGTCACCAAGTGCATTTAACCCTCAATGGTGTGGTTGTTTTTTGGCTAAAGCCTACATCAGGGTGAAGCTGTCACACCAAGTGCATTTAACCAGCAATAGTCTGTTTATTTTTTGGCCATATACTACATCAGGGGCAAGCTGCGCCCGTCACCAAGTGCATTTAACCCTCAGTAGTGTGGTTGGTCAAGCTGTGACACCAAGTGCATTTAACCAGCAATAGTCTGTTCATTTTTTGGCCATATACTAAATCAGGGGCAAGCTGCGCCTGTCACCAAGTGCATTTAACCCTCAATGGTGTGGTTGTTTTTTGGCTAAAGCCTACATCAGGGTGATGCTGTCACACCAAGTGCATTTAACCAGCAATAGTCTGTTTATTTTTTGGCCATATACTACATCAGGGGCAAGCTGCGCCCGTCACCAAGTGCATTTAACCAGCAATAGTGTGGTTATTTTTTGGCCATATCCCAGTCTAATTCTGTCACTAAATCCATACCGGTCACCCAGCGCCTAAATACTAGGCCTCAAATTTATATCCCGCTAAATCTCTCGTTACCGCTGTCCTGTTGTGGCTGGGAAAGTTATTTAGTGTCCGTCAAAGCACATTTTTTGTTCTGGGTTGAAATACAATTCCCAATTTAGCAATTTCATAATTTAGTGGTTTCTGCTATATCAGAGCTATTTGAAATCTATCCCTAAAAGGGTATATAATATTCAAGGTGCACATAGGGTCATTCAGAATAACTTCACACACACACGCTACTGTGCATATCCCAGTCTAATTCTGTCACTAAATCCATACCTGTCACCCAGCGCCTAAATACTAGGCCTCAAATTTATATCCCGCTAAATCTCTCGTTACCGCTGTACTGTTGTTGCTGGGCAAGTTATTTAGTGTCCGTCAAAGCACATTTTTTGTTCTGGGTTGAAATACAATTCCCAATTTAGCAATTTCATAATTTAGTGGTTCCTGCTATATCAGAGCTATTTGAAATCTATCCCTAAAAGGGTATATAATATTCAAGGTGCACATTGGGTCATTCAGAATAACTTCACACACACCCGCTACTGTGTATTTCCAAGTCTAATTCTGTCACTAAACCCATACCTGTCACCCAGCGCCTAAATACTAGGCCTCAAATTTATATCCTGCTAAATCTCTCGTTACCGCTGTCCTGTTGTGGCTGGGAAAGTTATTTAGTGTCCGTCAAAGCACATTTTTTGTTCTGGGTTGAAATACAATTCCCAATTTAGCAATTTCATAATTTAGTGGTTCCTGCTATATCAGAGCTATTTGAAATCTATCCCTAAAAGGGTATATAATATTCAAGGTGCACATTGGGTCATTCAGAATAACTTCATACACACCCGCTACTGTGTATTTCCAAGTCTAATTCTGTCACTAAACCCATACCTGTCACCCAGCGCCTAAATACTAGGCCTCAAATTTATATCCTGCTAAATCTCTCGTTACCGCTGTCCTGTTGTGGCTGGGAAAGTTATTTAGTGTCCGTCAAAGCACATTTTTTGTTCTGGGTTGAAATACAATTCCCAATTTAGCAATTTCATAATTTAGTGGTGCCTGCTATATCAGAGCTATTTGAAATCTATCCCTAAAAGGGTATATAATATTCAAGGTGCACATTGGGTCATTCAGAATAACTTCACACACACCCGCTACTGTGTATTTCCAAGTCTAATTCTGTCACTAAACCGATACCGGTCACCCAGCGCCTAAATACTAGGCCTCAAATTTATATCCTGCTAAATCTCTCATTACCGCTGTCCTGTTGTGGCTGGGAAAGTTATTTAGTGTCCGTCAAAGCACATTTTTTGTTCTGGGTTGAAATACAATTCCCAATTTAGCAATTTAAAAATTTAGTGGTTTCTGCTGTATCAGAGCTATTTGAAATCTATCCCTAAAAGGGTATATAATATTCAAGGTGCACATAGGGTCATTCAGAATAACTTCACACACACACGCTACTGTGCATTTCCAAGTCTAATTCTGTTAGTAAATCCATACCGGTCACCCAGCGCCTAAATACTAGGCCTCAAATTTATATCCCGTTGAATTTGAATACAATACATTGGGCCAAATAATATTTTTGTTGTTGTGGTGAACCATAACAATGAGAAAAACATCTAGTAAGGGACGCGGACGTGGACATGGTCGTGGTGGTGTTAGTGGACCCTCTGGTGCTGGGAGAGGACGTGGCCGTTCTGCCACATCCACACGTCCTAGTGTACCAACTACCTCAGGACCCAGTAGCCGCCAGAATTTACAGCGATATATGGTGGGGCCCAATGCCGTTCTAAGGATGGTAAGGCCTGAGCAGGTACAGGCATTAGTCAATTGGGTGGCCGACAGTGGATACAGCACGTTCACATTATCTCCCACCCAGTCTTCTGCAGAAAGCGCACAGATGGCGCCTGAAAACCAACCCCATCAGTCTGTCACATCACCCCCATGCATACCAGGGAAACTGTCTCAGCCTCAAGTTATGCAGCAGTCTCTTATGCTGTTTGAAGACTCCGCTGGCAGGGTTTCCCAAGGGCATCCACCTAGCCCTTCCCCAGCGGTGAAAGATATAGAATGCACTGACGCACAACCACTTATGTTTCCTGATGATGAGGACATGGGAATACCACCTCAGCATGTCTCTGATGATGACGAAACACAGGTGCCAACTGCTGCGTCTTTCTGCAGTGTGCAGACTGAACAGGAGGTCAGGGATCAAGACTGGGTGGAAGACGATGCAGGGGATGATGAGGTCCTAGACCCCACATGGAATGAAGGTCGTGCCACTGACTTTCACAGTTCGGAGGAAGAGGCAGTGGTGAGACCGAGCCAACAGCGTAGCAAAAGAGGGAGCAGTGGGCAAAAGCAGAACACCCGCCGCCAAGAGACTCCGCCTGCTACTGCCCGCCGCCATCTGGGACCGAGCACCCCAAAGGCAGCTTCAAGGAGTTCCCTGGCATGGCACTTCTTCAAACAATGTGCTGACGACAAGACCCGAGTGGTTTGCACGCTGTGCCATCAGAGCCTTAAGCGAGGCATTAACGTTCTGAACCTGAGCACAACCTGCATGACCAGGCACCTGCATGCAAAGCATGAACTGCAGTGGAGTAAACACCTTAAAACCAAGGAAGTCACTCAGGCTCCCCCTGCTACCTCTTCTGCTGCTGCCGCCTCGGCCTCTTCTGCTGCTGCCGCCTCGGCCTCTTCCTCCGCCTCTGGAGGAACGTTGGCACCTGCCGCCCAGCAAACAGGGGATGTACCACCAACACCACCACCACCACCTCCGTCACCAAGCGTCTCAACCATGTCACACGGCAGCGTTCAGCTCTCCATCTCACAAACATTTGAGACAAAGCGTAAATTCCCACCTAGCCACCCTCGATCCCTGGCCCTGAATGCCAGCATTTCTAAACTACTGGCCTATGAAATGCTGTCATTTAGGCTGGTGGACACAGACAGCTTCAAACAGCTCATGTCGCTTGCTGTCCCACAGTATGTTGTTCCCAGCCGCCACTACTTCTCCAAGAGAGCCGTGCCTTCCCTGCACAACCAAGTATCCGATAAAATCAAGTGTGCACTGCGCAACGCCATCTGTGGCAAGGTCCACCTAACCACAGATACGTGGACCAGTAAGCACGGCCAGGGACGCTATATCTCCCTAACTGCACACTGGGTAAATGTAGTGGCAGCTGGGCCCCAGGCGGAGAGCTGTTTGGCGCACGTCCTTCCGCCGCCAAGGATCGCAGGGCAACATTCTTTGCCTCCTGTTGCCACCTCCTCCTTCTCGGCTTCCTCCTCCTCTTCTTCCACCTGCTCATCCAGTCAGCCACACACCTTCACCACCAACTTCAGCACAGCCCGGGGTAAACGTCAGCAGGCCATTCTGAAACTCATATGTTTGGGGGACAGGCCCCACACCGCACAGGAGTTGTGGCGGGGTATAGAACAACAGACTGACGAGTGGTTGCTGCCGGTGAGCCTCAAGCCCGGCCTGGTGGTGTGCGATAATGGGCGAAATCTCGTTGCAGCTCTGGGACTAGCCAATTTGACGCACATCCCTTGCTTGGCGCATGTGCTGAATTTGGTGGTGCAGAAGTTCATTCACAACTACCCCGACATGTCAGAGCTGCTGCATAAAGTGCGGGCCGTCTGTTCGCGCTTCCGGCGTTCACATCCTGCTGCTGCTCGCCTGTCTGCGCTACAGCGTAACTTCGGCCTTCCCGCTCACCGCCTCATATGCGACGTGCCCACCAGGTGGAACTCCACCTTGCACATGCTGGACAGACTGTGCGAGCAGCAGCAGGCCATAGTGGAGTTTCAGCTGCAGCACGCACGGGTCAGTCGCACTACAGAACAGCACCACTTCACCACCAATGACTGGGCCTCCATGCGAGACCTGTGTGCCCTGTTGCGCTGTTTCGAGTACTCCACCAACATGGCCAGTGGCGATGACGCCGTTATCAGCGTTACAATACCACTTCTATGTCTCCTTGAGAAAACACTTAGGGCGATGATGCAAGAGGAGGTGGCCCAGGAGGAGGAGGAGGAGGAGGAGGAGGAAGAGGGGTCATTTTTAGCACTTTCAGGCCAGTCTCTTCAAAGTGACTCAGAGGGAGGTTTTTGGCAACAGCAGAGGCCAGGTACAAATGTGGCCAGACAGGGCCCACTACTGGAGGACGAGGAGGACGAGGATGAGGAGGAGGTGGAGGAGGATGAGGATGAAGCATGGTCACAGCGGGGTGGCACCCAACGCAGCTCGGGTCCATCACTGGTGCGTGGCTGGGGGGAAAGGCAGGACGATGACGATACGCCTCCCACAGAGGACAGCTTGTCCTTACCCCTGGGCAGCCTGGCACACATGAGCGACTACATGCTGCAGTGCCTGCGCAACGACAGCAGAGTTGCCCACATTTTAACCTGTGGGGACTACTGGGTTGCCACCCTGCTGGATCCACGCTACAAAGACAATGTGCCCACCTTACTTCCTGCACTGGAGCGTGATAGGAAGATGCGCGAGTACAAGCGCACGTTGGTAGACGCGCTACTGAGAGCATTCCCAAATGTCACAGGGGAACAAGTGGAAGCCCAAGGCCAAGGCAGAGGAGGAGCAAGAGGTCGCCAAGGCAGCTGTGTCAATGCCAGCTCCTTTGAAGGCAGGGTTAGCATGGCAGAGATGTGGAAAACTTTTGTCAACACGCCACAGCTAACTGCACCACCACCTGATACGCAACGTGTTAGCAGGAGGCAACATTTCACTAACATGGTGGAACAGTACGTGTGCACACCCCTCCACGTACTGACTGATGGTTCGGCCCCATTCAACTTCTGGGTCTCTAAATTGTCCACGTGGCCAGAGCTAGCCTTTTATGCCTTGGAGGTGCTGGCCTGCCCGGCGGCCAGCGTTTTGTCTGAACGTGTATTCAGCACGGCAGGGGGCGTCATTACAGACAAACGCAGCCGCCTGTCTACAGCCAATGTGGACAAGCTGACGTTCATAAAAATGAACCAGGCATGGATCCCACAGGATCTGTCCGTCCCTTGTCCAGATTAGACATTAACTACCTCCCCTTAACCATATATTATTGGACTCCAGGGCACTTCCTCATTCAATCCTATTTTTATTTTCATTTTACCATTATATTGCGAGGCTACCCAAAGTTGAATGAACCTCTCCTGTGTCTGGGTGCCGGGGCCTAAATATATGCCAATGGACTGTTCCAATGTTGGGTGACGTGAAGCCTGATTCTCTGCTATGACATGCAGAATGATTCTCTGCTGACATGAAGCCAGATTGTCTGTTACGGGACCTCTCTCCTCTGCCTGTGTGCTGGGCCTAAATATATGCCAATGGACTGTTGCAGTGGTGGCTGACGTGAAGCCTCATTCTCTGCTATGACATGCAGACTAATTCTCTGCTGACATGAAGACAGATTCTCTGTTACGAGACCTCCCTCCTCTGCCTGGGTGCTGGGCCTAAATATATGCCAATGGACTGTTGCAGTGGTGGCTGACGTGAAGCCTCATTCTCTGCTATGACATGCAGACTGATTCTCTGCTGACATGAAGCCAGATTCTCTGTTACGAGACCTCCCTCCTCTGCCTGGGTGCTGGGCCTAAATATATGCCAATGGACTGTTGCAGTGGTGGCTGACGTGAAGCCTCATTCTCTGCTATGACATGCAGACTGATTCTCTGCTGACATGAAGCCAGATTCTCTGTTACGGGACCTCTCTCCTCTGCCTGGGTGCTGGGCCTAAATATATGCCAATGGACTGTTGCAGTGGTGGCTGACGTGAAGCCTGATTCTCTGCTATGACATGCAGACTAATTCTCTGCTGACATGAAGACAGATTCTCTGTTACGGGACCTCTCTCCTCTGCCTGTGTGTGTGCTGGGCCTAAATATATGCCAATGGACTGTTGCAGTGGTGGCTGACGTGAAGCCTCATTCTCTGCTATGACATGCAGACTGATTCTCTGCTGACATGAAGCCAGATTCTCTGTTACGGGACCTCTCTCCTCTGCCTGTGTGTGTGCTGGGCCTAAATATATGCCAATGGACTGTTGCAGTGGTGGCTGACGTGAAGCCTCATTCTCTGCTATGACATGCAGACTGATTCTCTGCTGACATGAAGACAGATTCTCTGTTACGGGACCTCTCTCCTCTGCCTGTGTGTGTGCTGGGCCTAAATATATGCCAATGGACTGTTGCAGTGGTGGCTGACGTGAAGCCTCATTCTCTGCTATGACATGCAGACTGATTCTCTGCTGACATGAAGACAGATTCTCTGTTACGGGACCTCCCTCCTCTGCCTGGGTGCTGGGCCTAAATATATGCCAATGGACTGTTGCAGTGGTGGCTGACGTGAAGCCTCATTCTCTGCTATGACATGCAGACTGATTCTCTGCTGACATGAAGCCAGATTGTCTGTTACGGGACCTCCCTCCTCTGCCTGGGTGCTGGGCCTAAATATATGCCAATGGACTGTTGCAGTGGTGGCTGACGTGAAGCCTCATTCTCTGCTATGACATGCAGACTGATTCTCTGCTGACATGAAGCCAGATTCTCTGTTACGGGACCTCTCTCCTCTGCCTGTGTGTGTGCTGGGCCTAAATATATGCCAATGGACTGTTGCAGTGGTGGCTGACGTGAAGCCTCATTCTCTGCTATGACATGCAGACTGATTCTCTGCTGACATGAAGCCAGATTCTCTGTTACGGGACCTCTCTCCTCTGCCTGTGTGTGTGCTGGGCCTAAATATATGCCAATGGACTGTTGCAGTGGTGGCTGACGTGAAGCCTCATTCTCTGCTATGACATGCAGACTGATTCTCTGCTGACATGAAGACAGATTCTCTGTTACGGGACCTCCCTCCTCTGCCTGTGTGTGTGCTGGGCCTAAATATATGCCAATGGACTGTTGCAGTGGTGGCTGACGTGAAGCCTCATTCTCTGCTATGACATGCAGACTGATTCTCTGCTGACATGAAGCCAGATTCTCTGTTACGGGACCTCCCTCCTCTGCCTGGGTGCTGGGCCTAAATATATGCCAATGGACTGTTGCAGTGGTGGCTGACGTGAAGCCTCATTCTCTGCTATGACATGCAGACTAATTCTCTGCTTACATGAAGCCAGATTCTCTGTTACGGGACCTCTCTCCTCTGCCTGGGTGCTGGGCCTAAATTTATGAAAATGGACTCTTACAGTGGTGGGTGACGTGAAGCCAGATTCTCTGCTATGGGACCTCTCTCCAATTGATTTTGGTTAATTTTTATTTATTTAATTTTTATTTTAATTCATTTCCCTATCCACATTTGTTTGCAGGGGATTTACCTACATGTTGCTGCCTTTTGCAGCCCTCTAGCTCTTTCCTGGGCTGTTTTACAGCCTTTTTAGTGCCGAAAAGTTCAGGTCCCCATTGACTTCAATGGGGTTCGCGTTCGGGACGAAGTTCGGATCGGGTTCGGATCCCGAACCCGAACATTTCCGGGATGTTCGGCCGAACTTCTCGAACCCGAACATCCAGGTGTTCGCTCAACTCTACTCCCCTGCTGAAATGGTGGAGCGTGTAGTCATGGACCGGTACATGCACTCCCTTCCTCACCCCATTCAGTGCTGGGTTACACAGGGTGACCCCCAGACAGCAGATGACCTGGTGGGACTAGTGGAGAGATTCCATGCCATGGAGAAGTCCCTGGGCGGTCCAGGGAACCTGAAATCAATATATTGGGGGGCCCGGAAGGACTCAGATAGTCAGAGACTAGGGGCCAAGCCTACTCGAGAGGGTCGTGTCAAGGCCAGCGGGATGCCTGAACCCATACCCAGAGGAATCTCTCGGGAAATCATTTGCTGGAGATGTCGGGCCCCAGGTCACATGGTAGCCCAGTGTCCCCTCACCACGGAGCCCATGGACTGTTCTGTGGGCCGGCGCAGTTCCCTCTTTGCGCAGCCAGCTTGCAGCGCCGTACCCACAGGGGGGGGGAGGGACCCCAGATGTGTACACTAACCGTCAATGGAACTCTGGTCTCAGGACTATTGGACTCAGGGAGCTTGGTCACCCTGATCTCGGCCTCTCTTCCTCATGTGTTGGTCCCTGGGAAAAATCTGGGAGTCACATGTATTCATGGTGACACCAGAGTTTACCCGGTGGCTCAGGTTACTCTGGAGACAGAATGGACTGCCCTGACCCACCATGTGGGAGTAGTGAAATGCTTACTGCATGAGGTTATTATTGGCCGTGACTGCCCCCTGTTCTGGGACCTGTGGGCAAAGGTTGCTATGCCGAATCACCGCGCCGGCCCATGCAACCCTGTGGGTGGGAGTCCAGAGGCGACCCAGGAGTCTCCTCTGACTGTCCTGCTGGGAGACAATGAGGAAGAGGATACCCCAGAGGAAAATGTCCCCGACTTGGAGGTATCCCGGGGAAAGTTTGGTACGGCCCAACTTCGAGATTTGACCTTAAAAGGGGCACTAGAGAATGTGGAGGTCCTTAATGGGGTTCCGCAAGAGCCCGGGGTCGACCAACGGTTTCCACACTTTGCCCTGAATCAGGATCTATTATACCGGGTGACCAAGATATGGGACGAAGTGATAGAGCAGCTACTAGTCCCGGGACCATATCGACGTATGGTTATGGACATGGCCCATTCCCATGTGTTAGGTGGTCACCTGGGTGCAGACAAAACACTTGAGAGGGTCCTACAACGATTTTATTGGCCGGGGTGTTACCGAGAGATTAGGGAATTCTGTCAATCATGTCCAGTTTGTCAGGTCACTTCCCCAGTAGCACACTTCCGTAGCCCTCTCGTTCCCTTACCAATCATTGAGGTCCCCTTTGAAAGGATAGCAATGGACTTGGTAGGCCCATTGGTGAAGTCCGCTAGGGGGCATCAGTACATCCTCGTAATCGCTGATTACGCTACCCGGTACCCCGAGGCTGTTCCCCTACGGAACCCCACGTCCAAAAATATTGCCCGGGAGTTGTTCCAGGTCTTCTCCCGAACGGGTATTCCCAAAGAGATTCTTACAGATCAGGGGACCCTGTTTATGTCAAAAGTGATGAGGGAACTGTGCAAAGTTTTAAGAGTCACTCAGCTGTGAACCTCCGTATACCATCCTCAGACGGATGGCCTGGTGGAGCGTTTTAATAAGACCCTAAAGGCCATGCTGAGGAAGGTGGTAGAGAAGGATGGGCGGGACTGGGATTGTCTGTTACCATACTTACTGTTCTCTATTAGAGAAGTGCCCCAGTCCTCCACAGGTTTTTCACCTTTTGAATTACTATATGGCAGACACCCCAGAGGTCTCTTGGATGTGGCAAAGGAAACGTGGGAAAGTGAGTCCCTACTGTCGAAAGCAAATTCCTAGCCAAATGGCAGGGTCCCTACGAGATAGTGGAAAAAGTGGGAGAGGTCAATTATAGGGTACACCAGCCAGGGAAGAGAAAGCCCTACCAGATATACCATGTCAATCTGATCAAACTCTGGAAGGAGAGAGACCCACCTGAAGCTTCTTGCCTGGTGGTTCAACAAGGGTCCACCATTGAAGCTGTTAGAATTTCAGAGACCCTATCCCCCTCCCAAAAAAACAATTTAGGGAACTGCTGCAGAGGAATACGGATCTCTTCACAGAAACCCCTGGCCGTACCAATGTGATAGTACATGAGATCCTCACAGATCCCCAAGTGAGAGTGAACTTAAAACCCTATAGGATCCCTGAAGCCCGCCGGGACGTGATTTCCAAAGAGGTTAGGAGGATGATGGAGCTAGGGGTGATTGAAAGGTCTAAAAGTGGCTGGTCCAGCCCCATAGTGTTAGTGCCAAAACCAAACGGGGAGTGGAGATTCTGCAATGACTACCGCAAGCTTAATGAAGTGTCCACAGTTGATACTTACCCTATGCCCAGGGTAGATGAGCTGGTCGAACGGCTAGGCCCCGCAAGGTATATTAGCACCTTAGATCTCACTAAAGGATACTGGCAGATCCCACTGTCGCAAGAGGCTAAGGAGAAGACTGCGTTCTCTACACCTGAGGGGTCTTTTCAGTATGTAAGAATGCCGTTTGGCTTGCAGGGGGCCCCTGCCACCTTCCAAAGGGCTATGGACCAAGTACTACGGCCCCATAAGGAGTATGCCGCGGCGTACTTAGATGACATTGTCATTTTTAGTCGCGATTGGGAAAGCCATCTCAGAAAAGTTCAGGCCGTCCTTGATGCTCTAAGGAAGACGGGGTTTACGATAAACCCAGCCAAATGTGCCCTAGGCATGGAGGAAACCAGATACCTGGGCTACGTAGTGGGGAGAGGGGAGATTAAACCCCAGCTTAACAAGGTAGAAGCAATTCAGAATTGGCCCCGTCCACTAACTAAGAAGCAGATCAAGGCATTTCTGGGTATTGTGGGCTACTATAGGCGGTTTGTCCCCAGGTTCGCAGAAATAGCGGTTCCCCTGACTGACCTGACAAAGGGCACAAAGTCTGCTATGGTGAAGTGGTCTCCAGAAGCGGAAAGGGCCTTTCAAGAGCTTAAACAGGCCCTGTGTAAGCAACCAGTGTTGATAGCCCCGGATTTCTCCCGTGAGTTTGTGGTCCAGACCGATGCCTCCGATGTGGGTCTGGGTGCAGTCATGTCTCAGGTAGTGAATGGAGAAGAGCACCTAGTGATGTACCTGAGTAGAAAACTGTCCCCAGCAGAAAGGAATTATGCCATCATTGAGAAGGAGTGTCTGGCCATAAAATGGGCACTAGACTCCCTGAGGTACTATTTACTAGGAAGGAGGTTTAGGTTAGTATCAGATCATGCTCCCCTAAGGTGGATGCGAGAGAAGAGGGGGAATAATGCCCGAGTTACCCGCTGGTTCCTTGCACTTCAAGAGTTCTCCTTCTCAGTAGAACACAGGCCAGGCAAGATGCAAGGGAATGCGGACGCCCTGTCAAGGGTACACAGTCTGGGGGCTAAAGATGTCCAAGCCCCCGGCTTTGGACAGAGGGGGGGATATGTGAGAAGGCACAAGGTGCCATAATAGATGATAGATACGTGTCACCGAGGTGCCTGGCCTCAGTGAAATGAACCGGTAATGTTTTGTCAGTAACCCTAGGTTACTGACAGTTGCTAGAGGTAGTTTAGCTGCTAGCTGCAGCTGATCCGGGCCGGGTTTCATTGGAGTAGTCAAAGAGCAGGGTGGGATGACTACTCCCACGTATCCAGGCCAGGTGTTGGCTGGCCTATTTAAGCCAGGAATCCCAGGAGAGCTGGGGGTGTGGTTCCTAGTCTGGAAGTGTAACAGACTGGAAGTAAAGGTGTGTGGTGTGTTGCTGTGGATAAGCCTGCCGTGGCCTAATCTTTTTTTCCCCCTCTCCAGCAAGTGGTGGAACTCTGGAGCTACAGAGGACTGTGAGTTAGACCATTTTTCAAATGAACTGTGTTTCTTTGTGTTTACCCGCTGAAGTAAGCGAGCATTTGTTTAAAGCCGTGTTTGATCAAAATAAAAGACTATTTTTTAAATGACACCTGAAGTCACTGTTTGAGCTGATCCCCACAGCATGCAATGGAATTGTATAAAATAACAATAGCTTGCAGATGTAAATAATGTCCATCTACATGAAAAGGAAACATGCAATGAACATTATTCAAATCAAAAAAGGATAAGTCTTCAGTTCGGGCCATAAAGGCTGGTACTGGAAACAGTCTTAGAAGATGTTGAGCACCTTGGGAAGAAAGGATCTCAACATGGAAGTTCTGCCGGCATGAGTAACACAACTTCTGTAACAGGGTGGAAGAAAGTCTTGATTACTCCACCTCTCATGGTTCTTACTTCCGCCTTACGAACCTTCCCATCCGAACTGGAAACGACTTTAGTAATAAGTTCAGTAGGCCAGTCGAGACGATCAACTTGTTTGTCTCCTAACAGAACAAATCTCCTTCCTTTAAATTAGGCCTTGGTTCTTGCCACCTTCTGTGTTCTTGCAAGAGGCAGAGGTACTCTCTTCTCCACCTTTTCCAGAACTGACTGGCGAGATGTTGTACCTGCTTCCACCAAAACTTATAAAGGTTATGCTCTTTTATACGCTCGCTCTTCCCGGATTTTGGCTTTAGATCTCTGTCTAGTTTTTTTTAAAGATATAAGGTACAATTCCTGTTCAGATATTTTACCCTCTAGCGCTGCAAAATCCAGGACACAAGTGAGTAGAAATAGTCCACACAATGAAATAGGAAAAAAAGGATTGCGCTGCAGGAGAGTATGCTTAATAATTAAAGTCCAAAAATTATATATGTGTTCTATTGTCTATGGAAATCTTCAGTCAAATAGGTTCATCCATATACATCAAGTTGGTCCGCACCCCTATACGGGGAGGGGATTTTATTTCAATATTAAATAAAAGGGAGGTGGAGTGGATGTTTTTATTAAACACCATTCAACCCCAGGGACTTAATATTGAATGTGATGTGAATGCCTGCATAGTTTAAAAAAATAAAATAATAATAATCCTTTAAATGATGTTTGAATAATAGGTCCGTGTTGTCTATGATAGGGAGATGTAGGTCCCAAATACGATTGTACTAGGTTTTAGATCTTATTTTAGTAACTATTTATTTACTTTTCTAGCCCTTCTACGTGCGGGGGAGGATAGTATCTATGTGTGTGTATATATATATTTTAGAAGAAACTGTTATTTGAAAAGTCTTATGACGCCCAACAGGGGAGGCTCACTGGATCCTTTATTTTCAGCTGTATCCACTTAGGAATACACGCCCCAGACGAAGCATCATGGCGTAACCCGGGTCGGGCTTTGTGTACTTGTTTTAACTTGCTCCAAAACTTGCGTTCTTTGTGAGTATAATAAATCCTTTTTATTCAACACTGTGGTACGTACTTCACTATTGGTTGACATCTTTTCTCCGAGACCTTGAAGAGTGTGGAGTTCGGTGATATCCTGCCAAAGTGGTGCTCATTTTGGGATCCTGCTTGTGCTTGTGCAAGATTTCACATAAGCGGTAAAGCACCCTGTCCGTCCGTGTGGTCTAGTGAACGACATCCAAGGTGTGCAGTTCCTGGGTGGATGACAGCGCTGAGCCTGCTTTTTATGCCTAATACCATCTGAGTCTTGTGAGTATAACCTGTTATCAGGTGACACTCTTTTTGAGAAGTTACTACACCATAGTGCGGTTTCTATTTTATTTCCGATTTCCACACCGCAGCTGTGTTTGATGTGTATGGATGAACCTATTTGACTGAAGATTTCCATAGACAATAGAACACATATATAATTTTTGGACTTTAATTATTAAGCATACTCTCCTGCAGCGCAATCCTTTTTTTCCTCGTTTTTTTAAAGGACTTCAAGGAGTTTCCAGCATTGTCAAAATCGTACTGTGCAACAATGTCTCCTCCTTCATTTACATCTGGAGATGGAGGATCCAAGTCAGAAGAACATTTAGCTTCCACCATTATCTTAGACGTTCTACTCCTTTTAGAAGAGGCTGTATGGCCTTCACGCTATGGATTCTACTTCTTTTGGTCGCCTTGTCAAATTTCTCCTTGCTGAGGAGCCTATCGGCGTAGTTCACCATAGGGTCATACTCCATGTCTGTGGAAGGTTTGGAATGATCGATGACGTATTTGTGGGACCTATGTTCAGGAGCTTGGACTGTGGGAATATACTCCAGATAAGTCTCTTCCGTCCAACATGTCCTGCAGGGTCTAAGATATATTTGCAGGGCTTTGCTGGCTGCTCCAGGCGGGTCAGGCTGTAACATGAGGCTCTGCTGCCCAAACACCCTGGGTCATATTCACACACACTAGGGCCCCCAGACACATAGTAGGGGTTGGGAAGTTCGTCCCCCTCTTAATACGTCGGTTCTGAAGGAGTGTACTTGGCAGGGTCTGCGGGTTCGGTCCAGACAAACATCCCCCACGATGACCCAACCCTCTGTAAGTTTCTGGGCATATGGAGTGTTAATAGGGCCATTGCAAAGTTCAAGGACCTTATGAGCCTTGAGGATGTCTCTACCTAGCAGGAGTAAGATCTCGTTCCTGAGATGAGGGTGATGCTGTGCGGCTTCAGATGTGCAAAATCATCCCTTCCTTACGGCAATTCGTCACACTCAATAAGGGTTGGAAGAGAGAGTTTCTTATCTCCTTTGATGGGCTTCAAGGTGAAACCATTAGCTCTTCTTCCTGAGGTTGTTACAAGACCAGAGAATGTTCCTAAGGTGTAAGGTGTAGTTTCTCTCTCTATCCTGAACAGATCAAATAACTTAGGGCTAGCTATGGAACGATTACTTTGGTAATCTAGAATACCGTACGTTCTTATGGTCTTCTCTGGTTGTTCAGTAGGAAACACATCCACGAGGCAAATCTTGGAACAAGATTACGGTATTGGTTGGTCGGTTGGCACTCTCCCTGCCATGACTCTCACTGCCTTGATCGGAATGGGGCTTGCGCCAGCTAACTGGTTCTAGGTTCCGCCTGATTGGTCCCGGGTGAACGGCTGACACCTGTAGATCCCTATTACATTCAGAATACTTGACTGGAACCTCACAGTCTCTGACAAAATGCTCTGTGGATGCACAGCATCTGAAGCAGATATTATGACTCCTTAGGAAGTCCTTACATTCCTTAAAAGGCTTTCCTATGAAGACATGGCACTTCCTTAAAGGATGTGGTTTATCATGGATAGGGCAATGACGATCGGGTTCCTTAGGGCTTTTGTTTCCAATGAAAGCGGCTATGTTAATAGTGGGCGCAAATCCTTTCTTTTTTTTTACGGAAACTAAACCTTCACATCTGGTAATCTATACGACTAGGTTTTAATGTGATTTGATGAGCTTGAAGCGGCTTGGTCTATATTGGCGCCTCAAATGACTGCCACAAATCTGCTATATCTTTCATCATTAAGTGCAGTGTGGGTCTTTAAGACTTTATAACAGAGAAGAATATTTTTCAGACAGTCTCTTATAACTTTCATAGGTCTTATTCAATTTTGTACACATAACCTTTAATTGATTTTCATTATGGCCTGATCCATGTGCTGCATCCATACATTATTTAGTCTTTTCCCACAAACTGGATAAGTTATTACCCAGGTCTTGATCTGTATCTGATGATGTCTTCCAACTGAACGACAAGTCCTTTCAGCAACTATGAGGTACTGCAGGTGAGGTAGTTCTCCGTTCCTCATCTCCTATCAGTCTTCCTCAAAAACAATTCCTTTCCTTTTCTTCCGGACAGGATCTTTACTGGACCGTGATTACTCCGTTCCTGAAGCTCTAGGACGCACTGACACCTTGGATGCGAGCAGATTCAGTTTATACATAGTCTCTTGCAAGATGTCTGCTCTCCTGCTTCCTGTTTCTTGCTTCTGCAGCTCAGCGCCACCTCCTATGAATATGCAAAAGATTGTAGTCTGTTAGCAGTGTGGAGAAACAGCGGCCTCTTGTGGCCAAAACTCAGAATGACAATTATACACAAAGAGGGAACAATGAGAGCTGTTTCACAATCTCACAGCTTCATGAGTGCTATCTGCTGTGGGGAGCTACAGTTCATTGAGGGAGCCATGAATACTATCATGTACTGTGACATACTGAAGCAGAGCATGATGCCCTCCTTTTGAAAAACTGGGAGGCAGGGCAGTATTGTAACATAACGACCCGAAACACACCTCCAAGATGACCATTGCCTTGCTAAACAAACTGAGGGTAAAGGTACTGGACTGGCCTGTCATGTTTCCAGACCTAAACCCTATTGAGCATCTGTGGGGTATCCTCAAATGGAAGGTGAAGGAGCACAAGGTCTCTAACATCCACCAGCTCTGTCATGTCATGATGGAGGAGTAGAAGAGGATTCCAGATTCCAGTAGCAACTTGTGAAGCTCTAATGAACTCCATGCCCAAGAGAGTTAAGGCAGTGCTGTAAAATAATGGTGTCCACACAAAATATTGACACTTTGGGCACAATTTGGCCATTTTCACTTAGGGGTGTACTCACTTTTGTTGCCAGTGGCTTAGGTATTAATGACTGTGTGTTGAGTTATTTTGAGGGCGCATCAAATTTACACTGTTATACAAGCTGTACACTGACTACTGTACATTGTATCAAAGTGTCAGATCTTCAGTGTTGTCCCATGAAAAGATATAATAAAACATTTACAAAAATATGAGGGGTGTACTCACTTTTGTGAGATACTGTACATGTATTTGATATTATTTTTCACAGGACAATCTAGACCTTTCTTTTGTGACATTAGATGAAATATAATATTTTAATATAGATATAATGAATGATTTTTTTTTTATTATGAAAAATATATTTTTCCTTTATAGAAATATATTTTATGCACAACCCCCCCCCCCCCCAATAATAAATATAGCTAATATAAATACCTATATTTTTTATTTCATTGATTAAACAAATAGGAAAAAAATAAAAAAAAAGTTTTTAAATAATGCTCCTCCAAGATATTAATCTTAAATATGGGCATTTTAAAGGAAACCTGATGTCTTGGATATGCAGTTTTAGCTGCCCATAGTACCTTATTCTTTTTCTTTCTATTGTGGTTATGGGACTCTGGGAACAGTTCCTGTTGGGGTAAATGTGCTGACAATGTAATCTTCTTCCCGCTGTATGGAAATAAGTCTGTTCAAATTAAGGAGACCGGTGTTTTACTCCTCGAAGTCAAGGTTCCCCCATCCACACCTGAAGCTTAATTGATGGTCTCTCAGGCCGGGAACGGTATCCCTAGGTCTCATTAGATCCCATACAGGCTCCATCTATTAAGCTGCAGGAGGTAGGGGTTGGGGGGTATCCTCTGGATAGATCATCAGTAAGTGATCGGTGGAAGTCTTACACCCAGAACACCTGCCAATCAGCTGTTTTAGAAGGCAGTGGTGCTCATAGTAACACCGTTGCTTTCTAGCACAGCTGCTGTACTATGCCTTCTCAAACAGCTGATCACACGGGGGAAGGGGGGGTCACGAATGTCAGACCCCCACTGATCAGATACTGATGACCTCTAGATAGGTCATAAGCATAAAATTCCTGTAAAACCCATTTAAAAAAAGGAATAAAAAGTGATCAATATATCAATTTTACGCCAAAATGGTACCAGTAGAACCCACAAGTCACCCCCAAAAAAATCATAGTTTTACCGCAGAATTAATGTCAATAAAGCACAACCAAAAAATGATGACGAAATAGTGTTTTCTTTTAATTCCATATAAAAAAAAATTAAATGCTTTCCAATATATATTTTCTACTTTAAATAGGTGCCATTAACCCATTTAAATCCTACAAAAAGTCGGCCCTCATATAGTTATGTTGATGGAAAAATATTAACTATATAGTTATTCGATAAGAGGAAAACTAGCTGCTGAGCCAAGGTGTGGTGGGGATAAATTGTAGAATGATATGACACTGTTATTAGTCAGTGGACCTTTGTCCCATTTTAACTCCTCAATGTTGTGGGAACACACAGATCTAAAATTTATCACCTATCCAGTGTCCTCTGACAAATGCCTTTTGATAGATATAAATTTTGGTTTACAGGCAAACCATCAGACCACATAATAGTTTGCATGCTTTATTATTTATGAATAGTGTGAATATTATGTAGTGGTTAGGTTGGATTTATTTTCAAGTCTACAATGTGAAACAAAACAGATTGTGCTGTTTGGTCTGTCCTTGGATCTGTTTAAAGTAAATAATCTAACACATAAAGTAACAAAACTGTCAAGGTTTCAAAACAACCATACTGTGCTACAATTCCAGGAGTAGGTGGATTATCAGCAAACTGTGTGTGTTTACTTAAAGGGGTATTCCCATCTCATTGATCATAGTTTAATTTAAAAAATATGTCCCATTGAGCATTTTTGTAAATATATCTTAATAAAAATTTCACAGCATTCCCCCTAACATTTGTATATGTTTGTTATCCCATAGATACGGCCACCTCTTGGCTGCTGCATACATGGGCCGCGCTAGCGTAGAAGAAGTAGCTCCATCCAGTGCCCGGCCTCTTCATGTTATCGCGAACGAGCATGGCTCTGGGCGGCCGCGCATGCAGTGATGTTTATTCCTTTGTCAGTGTCTAAAACAGAGCTGCGCATGCGCGGCTCAATTTTTGGAGCGGCACAAAAGAACATAGATCTGTGCATGCGCGGCCGCCCGAAGACTTCTGAAACTACAGAGGAGCGTGAGGACGTGCCAGAGAAGGATCAGAGGACGGGAGGCAAGTTCAAGAGAGGTGAGTATTATTTTTAAAATATTATATGCACCACCAAATCCACCAACAATTTAATATTATATGACAATAAAGGGAATCAACAGGAATTGAGGAACTCCATTATGGCATCTAGGCACATAGGGGAAGACAAATATGAAGTGGATGGAACAAGGTGCCACATTTATGGAATTGAGTGACGATTCCCCAGCAAAGGGGGGGGGGGGGGCTTCACAGACACTGCAGGCTGCTGATGACTCATGCAATTCACATGAACCAGCATGCAAGGACTGAGTGATGTCATAAGGAGGCGTGGCAGGCATTCACTCAAACTGCCTAAGCCCGCCCAGCCTTAGCAGCAGGAAAGTGAGGGGCAGAGCAGGCTGCAGGTCAGGATGAAGAAGCAAGATGGGAATACCCCTTTAAAACAAACAAAAAAGTATTACGTGTCAATTTATTCAGTCCAAATTTTCAGCAGGGACTTGTAAGGGTAAAACTAGAACTTAAAGGTAATGTGTCATCAAAAAATGATCTATTGCTTTAAGGTGTTTTCTGGGCTACAGATCATGATGACCTATGCTCAGGATTGGGCATCCCCACTAACCAGCTGTACACTGGCTCTGTACACTGTATTGTGGCCATGCTGGGGTACTGCAGCACAGTGCCATTGAAGTGAATGGGAGCTGAGCTGCAGTATTCTGGTGCCATATGGTGCCATACTGTACCGAACAAAAATATAAATGCAACACTTTCGGTTTAGCTCCCATTTTGCATGAGCTGAACTCAAAGATCTGAAACATTTTCTACATACACAAAAGCCCATTACTCTCTAATATTGTTCACAAATCTGTCTAAATCTGTGTTAGTGAGCACTTCTCCTTTGCCGAGATAATCCATCCCACCTCACAGGTGTGGCATATCAAGGATGTGTAACAAACCTCGTTAGTAGTAGCGTCTGGTTTACCCAAACGGAGAAGCACGCAGTGAGTATATCCCTCCGTTCGGTGCTGGTTCGGTAGATTCCCAAGGTGTAACCGCCAGCAATCTCAGCGGTATCACTCCCACACACATCACAGGTACCCAAACAACAGCCGAAACATGATGAAGGGTGTAAGAAGACCCTCTTTTTATTGACCCGAACTTGTATTTATACTGTACCCCCTGAAAAGGGGGGGGCCTTCCCTTGGGGAGGCAAGAAACAACCAATAGTACATGCGTTACAGTTTGGTTTCTCCCTTTGTTTGCCTGGAGACAATTAGTCCAGACACTGTATAAATTAACTATCTCAAGACAATAAACCCACGAAAATTACCCAATAGACAAATTACATGGTACAATTACACGCCACACAATAAGCATACCTAAACAGGTCTCCCCCTTTGTCTGCCTGGAGATAATTAGTCTAGACACTGTATAACTTAATTATCTCCAGACACTAAACCCACGAAAAGTACCCAATAGACAAATTACATGGTACAATTACATGGTCTTCAATAGCTGTGCAAAGTTGCAGAATATTGGCAGGAACTGGAACACGCTGTTGTATACGCCGATCCAGAGCATCCCAAACATGCTCAATGGGTGACATGTCCGGTAAGTATGCTGGCCATGCAAGAACTGGGATGTTTTCAGCTTCCAGGAATTGTGTACAGATCCTTGCAATATGGGGCCATGCATTATCATTCTGCAACATGAAGTGATGGTCATGGATCAATGGAACAACAATGGGCCTCAGGATCTCGTCACAGTATCTGTGCATTCAAAATGCCATCGATAAAATGCACATGTGTTCATTATCCATAACATACACCTGCCCATACCATAACCCCACCGCCACCATGGGCCACTCGATCCACAACTTTGACGTCAGCAAACTGCTCACCCACACAATGCCACACATGCGGTCTGCCATCTGCCCTGAACAGTGAAAACCAGGACTCATCCGTGAACAGAACGCCTTTCCAAAGTGCCAGATGCCATCAAATGTGAATTGAATGAATAGCATAAAATGTTGTTTTTGTGTTGCCATGTTCTGGCCACCAATGATTTTAATACTGAGAAGGGAGGGGGTATGGCCCCCTGCTGCCTGGCAGCACCTGATCTCTTACATGGGGCTGTGATCCGCACAATTAGCCCCTCAGGTGCGGATCACAGCCCCCTGTAAGAGATCAGGTGCTGCCAGGCAGCAGGGGTCCGTTATGTCCACAGTTCTCAGTATATTCTAACTTGAAGCGTCCCCATCACTATGGGAATGCCTCTGTGTTGTATATTCTAACACAGAATCGTTCCCATGGTGATGGAAACGCTTCAAGGTAAAATATACCATCGGATTGGAGAAAACTCCAATCCGATGGTATATTAATATTACCCGAACACCGAACCCAAACTTTTACTGAAATGTTCGGGTTCGGGTGCAGAACACCGCAAAGTTCGGTACGATCCCGGACATTACAGTTCGGGTTCGCTCAACCCTAATGGTGACCAGAAAATGGCTGTTTTGGAACTATTTTTTTTTTTATGGCGTTTACCTGACCGGGTGGATCATATGATATTTTTATAGGGCCGGTCGATAAGGACGCGGCAATACCTAATGTCTACTTTTCTTTTTTTATTATGTAAAATGTTTAACTTTATTTTAGTCCCACTTTGGGACTTCAACCTTTGGGGGTCTGATCCCCTCTACAATGCATTACAATACATATGTATTGTAATTAGAGTTGAGCGGACACCTGGACGTTCGGGTTCGACAGGTTCGGCCGAACTTCACAAAAAAGTTAGAGTTCGGGACCCGAACTTGACTTGAACTTGACCCCGAACCCTATTGAAGTCATGGGGACCTGAACTTTTGAGCACTAAAATGGCTCTACAAATGTCATGGAAAGGGCTAGAGGGCTGCAAATGCCAGCAAAATGAGGTTAAGAGCATAGCAAACAAAAATGTGTATAGAAAAATGACTTTAAATAACATAAAATACGTAAAAATATTTAATAATAATCTTGATCTAGGAGGATGAGGTCCATATGGAGTAGGAGATTGAGGAGGCAGTGGATGTGGCGGTGGAGAAGGAGGTAGTCTACACTGCTTTTTGGTCTTAAATTTATTTTTTAAATTAGGGTACACCCCAAAACATTGGGAAATATAACCTGTGATAACCCCCTCCAGTCGTGCTAAACACACGTTCAGACAATACACCGGCTGCAGGGCAGGCCAGCACCTCCCAGGCGTAAAGGGCAAGCTCAGGCCATGTGCCCAATTTGGAGACCCAGAAGGTGAAGGGGGCAGACCTATCAGTCAGTTCGTGTAGGCGTGTGCAAACATACTGCCCCATCATGTCGCACGTCCCCGTGATGTTCCCGATCCAATTGGATATCTGCTTTATCAACTTTCGATGTTCTTTTCTGCGCCTAACATGTTGATCACGGTTAGCGGCGAATCAAGATTCCACGCCGGAGAGGGAGCGTGAGAAAGGGATTGCACATCCAAAGGAGATCAATGGATGAAATGTAATTGTGATTGAGCGGAAATGTGGGAGAAGTTATTAAAACGGAAGAATCGAAGGAAAGGAGGGGGCACACGGCAATTACCCACTCCTGACTCGCGAAGGTAGGACAGTAAATAACAATACAGGACTCTTAAGATGCACTGTTATTGGAATGATTAATAAAAAAATTATAGGGAATGTCACTGGGGTATTTTGGATTTGGAAACGTTAGCCAGGAGAGGCCCTGCTGCCGCTTTGTTGACTCTAGATAACTTCTTCTTTGTTGACTCTAGATAACTCCTCCTGAGGAAGCGAACAACACACGAAACGCGCGTCGAGGAGCGCCATTGCCCTGGTGTCAGCCCCGCTTTTTTGGTATGTAGCTCCATTACTTAGTGCACCGCCTGGTAGTTAGACTTGTTTGTTCTGGACCTTGGTAGTTTTCCTTTATGTAGATTGGGGCACGTATGTATTTATATATATATATACCTCATGTCCTTTTATTGATTACATCCATTAGGATATTGTTTATATTTCTTTTACTGAATATTTGAGGTATTTTCATCATGATTATTGTGACTGGATTGACAGCAGGGTGATGTAGGACTGTGTTTGGTCCCCGCCTGTTTACATATATGTATTATAAATCATGTACATTTTAATTAATACATTAATAAAATTGATTTTCATTATTCTATATTGGTGTGTTATGCACTCCTCATTTGTTGTGTCATTTTGTATGTTGCGGGAGTGTACCGTTTACATTGAGACCGCAGGTGATTCTAGATAACTTCTGCCTGATCTCACGTCCCTGTGATGTCCATGATCCATTTGGATATCTTCTCTATCAACTTTTGATGTTCTTTTCTGAGCCTACCATGTTGATCACGGTTATCAGCGAATCAGAGTTCCACGCCGGAGAGGGAGCATGAGAAAGAGATGCCACATCCAAGGGAGGTCAATGGATGAAATTAAATGTTGATTGAGCGGACAAGTGGGACAAATTATTGAAGCCGAAGCTTACAAGTAAAGGAGGTGGCACGTGTCAATTAAAGAATAATTTTTGAACTTTAATTCCCTGTCATGTATGAGGAGGCAGGGGTTTGTATACGGCAAAATTGGTAAAATGTCAACTGACAATGTAACAGATGATTTTTTGAAATTTATGTCCCTATCACCTATGCAGAGCAGAGGTGTAATCATGGGAAAAATGGTCAAATATCACCCAAGAATGTAACAGACAAATTAGTGAAATTTTTAAACCTGTCTACTAGGTACAGCAGGGGTATATCACACCCAAACATTGATGAATTTCACCCGAATATGTAACAGACAAATCAGTGAAATGTTTTTATCTGTCTACTAGGTATAGCAATGGTATATCACACCCACACTTTGTACTTGCGCATCTTACGATCACGCTCCAGTGACGGAATTAAGGACGGTAAGTTGTTCTTGTAACGGGGATCCAGCAGCATGGCCACCCAGTAATCAGCACAAGTTATAATGTGGGCAACTCGGCGGTTGTTGCGGAGACACTGCAGCATGTAATTGCTCATGTGTGCCAGACTGCCCAGAGGCAACAAAAAGCTGTCCTCTGTAGGAGTTGTATCGTCTGTGTCCTCTGTATCCCCCCAGCCATGCACCAGTGATGACCATGAGCTGGTTTGGGTGCCACCCTGCTGTGAACACGGTTCCTCCTCTTCCATCTCCTCATCCTCCATCTCGTCATCCTCCAGAATTGTGCCCTGGCTGGACAATTGTGTGCCTGGCGTTTGTAGTTGCAGGAACCCACCCTCGGAGCAACTTGCGAATGACTGCACGGAAACCCTATAAACAGGCCCTTCTTCCTCCTTCTCCTCCTGTGCCACATCCTCTTCCATCATCGCCAGCAGCGTTTTTTCAAGGAGGCATAGAAGTGGGATAATAATGCTGAGAACGGCGTTATCGGCACTGGCCATGTTGGTGGAGTACTCCAAACGGCACAACAAGTAACACAAGTCTCGCATGGAGGCCCAGTCATTGGTGGTGAAGTGGTGCTGTTCCACAGAGCGACTCACCTGTGTGTGCTGCAGCTAAAACTCCACTATCGCCTGCTGCTGCTCACATAGTCTGGCTAGCATGTGCAAGGTGGAGTTCCACCTTGTGTGCACATTGCATATAAGGAGGTGAGCGGGAAGGCCGAAGTTACTCTGCAGCGCTGACAGGCGAGCAGCAGCAGGGTGAGAATCCCGAAAGAGCGCACAGACGGCCCACACTTTCTGCAGCAGCTCTGAAATATTGGGGTAATTTTTAAGGAACCTCAGCACCACCAAATTCAGCACATGCACCAGGCAATGGATGTGCGTCAAACCGGCTAGTCCCAGAGCTGCTGCGAGTTTTCGCTCATTATCGCACCTCACGAGGCCGGGCTTGAGGCTCACTGGCACCAACCACTTATCGGTCTGTTGTTCAAGTCCCGTCCTCAGCACCTGCGCTGTGTGGGGTTTATCCCCCAAACAGATAAGTTTGCCTGCTGTCGTTTACCCCTGTCTTTGCTGAAGTTGGTGGTGAAGGTGTTACGCTGACCGGATGAGGACCCAGTAGAGGATGAGGAAGCGGATAAGGAGGAGAAAGCAAAAGGAGGCAAACTGAAGCTCCCTGTAATCCTCGGTGGTGGAAGGACATGAGCCAAACTGCTATCCGCCTTAGGTCCAGCCGCCACTGCATTTACCCAGTGTGCTGTTATGGAGATATAACATCCCTGACCGTGCTTACTGGTCCACGTATCCGTAGTTAGGTGGACCTTGCCACAGATGGCGTTGCGCAGTGCACATCTGTTTTTGTCCCCCACTTAGTTGTGCAGGGAAGGGATGGCACGCCTGGAAAAGTTGTGGCGGCTGGGCACGACGTACTGTGGGACAGCCACCGCCATAAGGCTTTTAAAACTCTCAGTCTCCACCAGACGGAATGACAGCATTTCAAAGGACAGTAATTTTGAAATGCTGGCATTCAGGGCCAGGGATCACGGGTAGGTAGGGGGTACTTCCTCTTCCGCTCCAGTGTTTGGGATATGGAGAGCTGAACGCTTCTGTGGGAAATTGTGGAGATGCTTAGTGACCTGGCAGATCCTCTGTTTGCAGGGTGGCACTGTCACTCTAGAGGTGGATGAAGAGGCCAAGACTGCAGCAGAAGAGGAAGCAGGAGGAGCCAGAGATCTTAGTTTTTGAGGTGTCTACTCCACTGAAGCTCGTGCTTTACACGTTGATGCCTGGTTATGCAGGTTGTGCTCAGGTTGAGAACGTTTATGCCTCGCTTCAGGCTCTGATTGCACAGCCTGCAAACCACTCGGGTCTTGTCGGAAGCACATTGTCTGAACAACTGCCACGCCAGGGAACTCCTTGGAGCTAGCTTTGGTGTGCTCAGTCCCTTGCTGTGGTGGGCAGTAGCAGGTGTACTGTCTAGGGGACGGCCGCTCTGCTTTTGCACCCTGCTCCCTCTTCTGCTGTGCTGGTGGCTCTGTGCGACCACCACCTCTTCCTGCAAACTACACAGGTCACTCACATGACCTTGATTCCATGTGGGGTCGAGGACCTCATCGTCCTCCACATCATCTTCCACCCAGTCTTCACCCCTGCCCTCCTTGTCAGTCTGCACACTTTCAAAAGCCACAGCAGTTGGCACCTGTCTTTCGCCATCATCCGAGATGTGCTGCGGTGTTCCTCCCATGTACTCATTTTCAAACATAAGTGGTTGGGCATCGGTGCACTCTCCTCCACTTCTGGGGCAGGGTTAGGTGGATGGCCCTGGGAAACCCTGCTAGCAGAGTCACCAAAAAGCAGAAGAGACTGCTGCATGACTTGGGGCTCAGATTGCTTGGCTGATTTGCAAGGGGGTGAGGTGAAAGACTGATGGACATCGGCTGCAGGTGCCAACTTTGATCTTTCAGCAGTAGACTGGGTGGGAGACCATGTAAAAGAACTGGAGGCTCTGTCAGAGACCCAATCTACTATTGCCTATAGTTGTTTTGGCCTCACCATTCGTAGAGCTGCATTAGGCCCGACCAAATACCACTAAAGGTTCTATCGCCTACTCGCAACTGAGGGAGGTGTTTCACTTGTGCGTGTAGCTGGCACAGATCGACCACGTCCTCTCCCTGCAACAGGAACTCCACCAGCAGCACCACAACAGAGGCCACGTCCCTTATTTGACGCTTACCTCATATTTCTAAAATTTAGGATATTGCCCAAAATGGGTGTTTTTTTTTTACTCCTTAACCACTTCAGCCCCCCTAGCTTAAACCCCCTTAATGACCAGACCACTTTTTACAATTCTGCACTACACTACTTTCATGGTTTATTGCTCGGTCATACAACTTACCACCCAAATGAATTTTACCTCCTTTTCTTCTCACTAATAGAGCTTTCATTTGGTAATATTTCATTGCTGCTGACATTTTACCTTTTTTGTTGATATTAATCAAAATTGACCAAAATTTTAGCAAAAAAATGAAATTTTTCACTTTCTGTTGTAATTTTTTTTAAACAACATCTATATATACATTTTTCTCTAAATTTATTGTTCTACATGTCTTTGATTACAAAAATAATGCAATAAGTGTATATTTATTGGTTTGGGTAAAAGTTATAGCGTTTACAAACTATGGTGCAAATTTGTTTTTTAAGCACTTTGACTTTCTGTCATATTTCCTTCTACAATACCCAGACAGTAGAAACACCCCACAAATGACCCCATTTCGGAAAGTAGACACCCTAAGGTATTCGGTGATGGGCATAGTGAGTTCATGGAAGTTTTTATTTTTTGTCACAAGTTAGCGGAAAATGATTTATTTATTTTTTTTTTACAAAGTCTCATATTCCACTAACTTGTGACCAAAAAAATATTTTTTTACATAAACTCTATAAACCATACCCCTCACAGAATACCTTGGGGTGTCTTCTTTCCAAAATGGGGTTACATGTGGGGTATTTATACTGCCTTTGCATTTTAGGGGCCCTAAAGCGTGAGTAGTAGTTTGGAATCCAAATGTGTAAAAATGCCCTGTGAAATCCTAAAAGTACTCATTGGAATTTGGGCCCCTTTGCGCACCTAGGCTGCAAAAAAGTGTCACACATCGTACTCAGGAGAAGTAGGGAAATGTGTTTTGGGGTGTATTTTTACATATACCCATGCTGGGTGAGATAAATATCTCTGTAAAAGACAACTTTTACAATTTTTTTATGCAAAGTTGTCATTTTACAGAGATATTTCTCTCACCCAGCAAGGGTATATGTAAAAATACACCCCAAACCACATTGCCCTACTTCTCCCGAGTACGACGATACCACATGTGTGACACTTTTTTGCTGCCTAGGTGCGCAAAGGGGCCCAAATTCCAATGAGTACCTTTTAGGAGGGCATTTTTAGGCATTTGGATTCCAAACTACTTCTCACGCTTTAGGGCCCCTAAAATTCCAGGGCAGTATAAATACTCCACATGTGACCCCTTTTTAGAAAGAAGACACCCCAAGGTATTCTGTGAGGGGCATGGCGAGTTCATAGAAGTTTTTTTTTTGGGTGATTTTTTTAAACCCAGAATATAATTGCATTATTTCAAGCTTCTATTTTACTGTCACAAATGCACATATGCTGTGCTGGTGCACAGAACTTGCATAAAATGGCCGCCGCCGCACACGTAACTAACAGACGGATATAAGTTATTTTTTTGAGTCACTGGGCTCAGGGCAGGGTAAAAAGATTGTGCACTGCACCCACAAAATTAAATCTAGGTAGATCTGAGTTAACAAGCACTTCAGAATAAAGATTTTGTCCTATTCTCTCCCTCACAGCAGCAGCATCCTATGCCTAACTATCGGGTCCCCGTCAACGCAGTCAGGGGACCCGATGAGGACGGAAACCATCCAAAGACTTAGCCCGTGCCACAGTGATTGCTGACCGTGGCACAGCTAGGGTTAATGTGCCAGCATCTGTGTTTTCACCAATGCCGGCACATACAGCAGGGGCACGGTTGCCAGGAACAGCCAGACCCCTGCCGCTGATCGGGAGGGCACAGTGATTTAGGTCACAGTCCCCAGGGCCGTACAGTTATGATGCTGGTATCCTATGCGTTAATTCTGTGGCATTGTACATACAGACAGGGTTACACAAATATTAAAATACAATAAGCAAACTATTAACAGAATGGTACAGAGGGGTAGAGGACCCTGCCCGCAAGAGCTTACAATATACAAGGGAAGGCAAGAACATAGTAGGTGAGGGTTGGATGTGGCTGTGTGGTGGCAGCATGCTATTGCAAGTGATATGCCTTCCGGAAAAAGGTGTATTTTCAGTTTACTCTTGAAGGTTTGAATGTTGGGGGAGAGTCTAATGTGTTGGGGTAGAGAGTTCCAGAGTAGTGGCGAGGCATGTGAGAAATCCTGTGGACAGCCAGGTAGAAGTATGAATGTCATACAGCAGAACCATATTTGGTGAAGAACTGTGCCACTTTTACCACAACTAAATGGTAAGGCAGCAGCTGCACTGCAAGTAACTTAGCCAGGTGGGAGTTCAGCTTGCACACAAACTAATTGCTGATCGAGAATAGTTTTCTTATGGCCACACATTCTGTTATGAATATCTCCTTATGGAGCAAAGGACAAGGAGGAGGAGGAGTCTGAGCAGGGAAAGAAGCAACTGATGATGAGAACAAGGACAGTGTACTACTCAGAGATGGGGGCTGGCTGCCAGAAAGAAGACTAGGAGAAGGAGGACAGACTTGTTCTGAATCAGAATGCTGGCCAGCTCTATTTCCCACAGGATCTGGACATGCCATCTCATGTGCTGCAGTAGAACACTGGTTATAGATAAGCATAGTTAGCACAAATTTGATTTGCCTGCTTCGCTGAATTTCACAAAGAAATTAGCTTTGCGATGAATGGCTTTGTCACAAAAGATTTTAGCGCATATAAAGGAACACAGAGATGGAGGGAGTGTTCGGATTCCCCCCCCCCCTACTATACGGACTTCTCAGAAGTGAACCACTGTTCCTGACAGCAGCTCTGC